>NC_091829.1:117673193-117843193 GCF_038994185.2 Dermacentor albipictus
TGTTGAACCCCAAAACAGGCCGACCCGCAGTGGAGGTGAAGCAGGCGTTAAGCAATCTCCCTATGTGGGCCGATCCCGAAGATAGTGCAATAAATACAGTCCTGCTTCGTATTTGAACTTTACGATTGAGTGTGTATGTGCAGTTCTAACAAATGCATTTATTACGCTACAAATAACCCTAAATTATGCTCCAAACGTAATGTTATTTCGTAAATATTGCTTAAAATAACAAATATCACAATACACTGAGGCCAGCGATCGACATTGGCATTACTGCAAAGAACCTGTCCTTTTCCGCCTGAAGTATCGCGCTGCGAAAGTGGAACTCTGTGTGACCAAGAGCACTCCTACGAAATGACTGTAAGTTTGCCCGTATTAATCGGATGCAGTTCCTGTACGAACCGTTTAGCATTCCTAACCGTGCGAAAAACATCAGTATGGATGGCCGAACAGACTGCACGTATCTCGTCCCACAGGTGTACCGTGACAAGTGACCCACTGGCAAGATCTGGAGGAACAAGGTGGCTCGCGGCCTCCACCCTGTTCTCCGTCGCAGCGCTGCTCTCGAAGGAACAAGGAATCACTGTGCTGCCGCTGTGCATTGTTCTGAGGATATGCACGCTGTCGTTTGACACCGCGCTTTGTCACCAGCGCCAGGGCCATTGGAGTCGCCATCGAGGGTGGTAAGTCTCCCCTTCCGGCCGTCTCACTGCTTCATAGAGCGGAGGAATATTACAGGGTTTTGGTTGGCCCGCAAACCTTGCCCGCAAAGTTTCAAGTTCAAGTTTGTTCACATTTGCTTGCATGTATGATAAAGCATTAGTGACATTGTTACAATCGGTGGTCCCATAGTCGTGAAACTGTTAGGGGGACCACCTAATACTATAAATATCATGTATAGATTGCAGCATGGTATAAAAGAGATATGTGAGCAATAAATATTGAGAAATGCTAGGGGAAACGCAATAGAACAAAAGTAAAAGCCAGCAACCCAGCTCCTTGTGCCGATGGTGGCTTACAGCGTCACCGAAGATGTGTATGGCAGAAACAGCGCTCGCAGCGAGGTCTTGTGAGGCTCCTTCTGAACCCAATGCCTTATAGACACGCTTTTGTGTTCCGCGAATGTCCTTGTCGCCAAAGAAACAAAAGCATGGAAAAAGGAAATGCCATTTAAAAAGAAAATGTGTTCGCGATCACCCAACTGCTTGCACAAGCTCTGTGTTTGTGTGGCGCATTTCTGTGCCATAAGGTGGTACCACCAGCGCGGTTGCTCACGTTCGTGCCTCCGAGAACCCGGTAATCCGCAAACGCAAAATTTCCGGACCAAGTAAAGCTGTCTATTAATGCGATACTGCTAAAATGTCCGGAGGTGTGTCTGGTACATATTGACATTATCGAATGCGCGAGAACTCGTGACATAAAGAAGCGGAACAATACATGCACCCCGCTTTCGAGTGTTTATCGCATGACTGCTTCATACCAGCTATGTCATGCAGTGGTAGGCGCATAGAGTTTCTTACAATAATTACTGAAGGGAGCATTGGTGCTGCAGTCGTTCAGATACCATGAGGGGTAGTACATGAATTTGACTGATCTTCGTGCTTGTGGTCTTGTTTATTGCGCTTTATATGGCTTCGTTGTCCTAACTTTCAAAGTAATCTATATTTTCGCTAATGCTGAAGACCGCACGAACACGCGTAATCGCTACTGATTGCAGCGATTCAACCTGTCGAGGTGACCAAACGAAGCGCCTCAAGCGTCTCAACGCGCTCGCTTACCCGCGAGAAAGTCATAGCGTGGTTCTATGCCGCCTGCCTATGCATGTGTCCGTGGCGTAATGGTTTGGATATTGTGTATCTGTTGTGGACGTCTCGTGTTCGGATCCTACCGTCGGACAATTTTATTGGAGTTTCTTTATTTATATGTATTTTTTATTTATTTATATACTTATTTATTTATTTATTTACATACTTATAACAATGGACTTTGTGTAAAATGATGAACTTACGAAGCCGTTTGAAGCCAGAAGGACGACCTTTATGCAAACCCATATACTACGCATCATTCACATGCTAGCTCAACCGCCCTGCTTGCAGCTGCTGCTGACATTAGCGCCGGAGTTTCATCCAGCAGTTATTGTACGAAACTCTATGGGTACTCGTCTGCACATGTGCTTCGATATAAAATATAATAATGAAAAACAAATGACGCATGTCGCTTTGCTCTGTATATTTCTTTTCTCTTGAATTCCACATTCCCTTTTTCATTAATTATTGACGCCATATGCGCCTGCTACGGGAGCGCTCCGGGACTGGAGCCCGCTTCGAAGTTTTCCGGTGGGCAGCTCATTGAGCAGCAGCGGCAGACGAAGCATTTCCGCCGGTTGCGTCACTCATTGTTCAGAAAGAAAGCTTGTGCACGGGAGTGCGTGGATTGCGCGTAGCGCATTTTCTAGTGGCGCCGGCACCGCAGCTGAAGTTGCGCATGCGCAGTGGGTCCGAAGCCCGCACCAGCGCTTTGTTTCCTCGCTGGCCGCCTGCCTGGGCTTGCCCGCACTCCGCTTTCCTCCTCATTCTTTTCGCCATACCTCCCTTCCGCTTTCCGCCTCATTGTTGCACTCACCCTTCTCTCTGTTTTCCTCCTCACGTCTTTCATCCTCCTCTGTGCTCCGCGTTCGCTCTTTCATCTTTCTCGGCGCTCATTCGCTCAGTTACGCCGACGCCGACGCTCGCCGCAGGAACGGGCGCCTAAGAACTGCACTCCTGCAGATCACATGGCCCGGTCCTATGTAAGCTTGTCAAAAAGCGCGACAATGGAGTACGTGCCTTACACGAGTCCATAAGTTAAATCTGTCGGACATATATTGTGTAGGAGGCATTCAGTTACTAATTAAAATAACAACCATACACTCTAAAACGGTTGCACCCTTTGGGGTGTATATTTGTCCCACAACAATAACCGTCATCTGCCTAGCTTGCGTTTCCTTTTTTGAACACTCCTCGCTCGCTACTTTCCTGTCGAGAATCCTGCGTCACACTGGTAACGCGCGTGCCGTTCGTGACGGGGAAGTACCGGGCTCGCAGCGTTGAAGAAAGGAAACGTGGGCAAGACAGATGACGATTATTGTTGTGGGACAAGATAAGCCCCAAAGGGTGTAAATTTTTCTAAGAGTGTACTCTAATGCACGAACCATTTAAACCTGTGCATATGTCACTGGACGATCGCGAGCACTCGCTGTCACAACGCTGGCATTAGGAAGAAAGCTCATTGGTTCTCATGCTACAAAAAGAGCATCAAAATCAACGACAAAGCTAACAGCGGGTGCGTCGCTTATCAGTACTTCGCCAGAACCCGTGTGACACTGACATACAGGCAAAAACATTGAGTCCTTAATGGGGACCAAAGATGGCGGGGGTCGAGAGACTAACACCGAACCCCTCTTTCCTCACACGGCGGCCAGTCTTTGCTTTCTAGAAGCGTCTTCGGCCATCCGGACTGCTCAGAGCTGCTCTTCTGGCTCCAAGCTGAGCAGCAATGTCTCCCACTGCTCGGCCGCATTTATCATGCGTGTAGTGTTAATGCGGTAGGTGTTGGTGGATGAGGCTTTGGGACATTGCCAGATAGTGTGATCGAGGTCAGCGCGGGCCTCGCACGCTTTGCAGAGTGGGGAGTATCGGGGTAAATCCGGTTGTAAAGCACGGGGTTCGGGGATGTTCGCGTCTGAAGCAGTTGCCAAGTGGTGGACTGAGATTTGTTATTGTTGTGTGTCCTGAGAGCATCATGACCGCTCTGTGGGGCAGTGGAGGACGATTGCATTGAATGTGACTGTCTGGCCCCACGCGTGAGCTCGATGCAGAACAGTGGTCTCGTCAGCATAGCAAGACGTAGGAGAAGGGTGATGCACCTTGTGTGCGAGAAGTCGGGCGTCATCGTGTCCTACATATATACATATACATATACATATATATATATATATATATATATATATATATATATATATATATATATATATATATATATGTATATATATATATATATATATATATATATACCAGAAAAAAAGCAGTTCTGGGTCCGGGTAAATATTCACAGTGAAGTAGTCGCGCGTATGAAGCGGTTTATTGACGTTTCGGCCGGGGTCCGGCCTTCATCAGAATACATTGCATGGTGTCAGTACAGTTAATATACATGCGCTTATCAACCAAATGAAGATACGTTAACATAAAAAACGAATAAAATGGGCCAACAAAATACATCCGAATCGTTCAAAGGATAGCTGACACGTGTATAGACCGATGGCGATTGCAAACATATAATCTAAGATACAAAGTATAAAAACGTACCAAAATGAATTTTGTTGGCCCATTTTATTCGTTTTTTATGTTAACGTATCTTCATTTGGTTGATAAGCGCATGTATATTAACTGTACTGACACCATGCAATGTATTCTGATGAAGGCCGGACCCCGGCCGAAACGTCAATAAACCGCTTCATACGCGCGTCTACTTCACTGTATATATATATATATGTGTGTGTGTGTGTGTGTGTGTGTGTGTGTGTGTGTGTGTGTGTGTGTGTGTGTGTGTGTGTGTGTGTGTGTGTGTGTGTGTGTGTGTATAAATGAAAACTTCCTGCCTATGATTCACGCTGCTTTGCATGTGTATGCCTTCCTAAAGATGTAATTTAGGATGTAGTCATGAAATACATAGGTGAAATTAGCACCAGACCATCCTCATTTTTGTCTTGTGGTGTGCGTATTTTCATGCATCATTACAAGGTTAACAATGAGCAAGCTAGTCACAAGGAAGCTAATGTCTTTAGACTTCTTTGCATGCATGGGTTTAACCGCTAAGGTATAAGCACAGTCCAAGAACTCGAAGAGCAGATGAATTGCGGTTTCTCCTTCAATCTTTACGTTACAACTACTTAAATATCTCTAACAAACTCGTATAAGTTGCTGCACATCGTATAGAAAACTCCAAAATTGGTTATATGCACTGCTAAAAAGAATAAATTTGTACAAATAACATCACGTGGTGTACTAGGTGGCCGCACGAAGTTGTAAGATTATATTGCACCCATCGAAACCTCAGGGATGTCAAACACCAGGCCCGCAAGCTTCGTGCACCCAGCAGAACAATTGCATTGAGCCGAGTTGCCTTTTTTAATTCATACACACACTTACATTACAGGGTGTCCTACGTAACTTGAGCCAAACATTAAAAATATGCAACTGCCACGTAGCTGGACAGAACCAAGGTAAAGCTGTCTGCCGTCATTTGGGGATACTCGGATTATTTTTTTTCGCGGTACACCATGTATACCTGTTAAGAAGCTCGGCGAGTTGATGGTTGGCCAACTGATGCTTTGCCAAAGCTGCTTAATACATAACAAGAGCTTCGTAACTTCTATGCAATTATAAATCTCGTTCGTAAGCGCTGTTTTTCTTTGGCGGACCGCCATCGCTAATAATATGTCCTAGATCGCTATTCGCTGCCACGAACGCATTGAGCGCAAGCACTTTTTGGGAATATGGGCCATGATGCAGTAAAACTTCCAGTTTTATCACCGTTTATAACCGAAGAAAAGGAACGCCCTAACCATTGCACAACAGAATGTTTCATCCCAAATGCATGCACACAAACACACTCAAATTTATATGCTCGGAAGCGTCATTACGAAATCGCGCTCATCGCATCGCACTCTTGCGGCTCGTAATCGTACTCCCGACATCATGTCTGGGCTACTGCACACCCTTGCCACCTGACAAGCAAGCAATAATAACTGAATTAATTAATCAATATTACCGATGACGACGAACGCTTGGCGCTCGTGCTTGGACTCTGTGTTCTGTTCTACCATCGCGCTAGCCGGTTGAAATTCCCAGTCTATGAGCCTTGCAAAACAAATAAGTAAACGTACAGGTGAAATTTCATATTTACCGATATAGAACACATTCACTGTAGATACTTATTATTAGGTACTGTTTTTTAAAGACCATTAAAGATTCATAACGTGGTGGCCTGACTGCTATGGCGTTGAGTTGCTAACAAGGAGATCGCTGGATCACTATGCGGCCGTGGTGGCCGCATTTCAATCGGGATGAAGTGCAACAACGCCCCTGTACCGTGCATTGGGCGCCGCGTTAAGGAACTCCAAATGGTTAAAATAATCTGCCATGGCAAAATAAATGCCAATGGTGCAAGTTCCGTTTTGTTCGGGTGGTTTCTTCTTCCTCGAGAATGTTTTGCTTGCCTGCTGTCAAGTGTCATTGCGTTCTCCGCAGTTAATACTAAAACGAGGGTGTACGCAGGAGTAAATACGCTTGAAAAAAAAAACGGAATGTGCTCGTTTGTCTGGTGAAATTTTCGCGCTTGAGCGAAGGGGACAATGACGGCATTTAAATAATGCTAGGCTTCAGGTGCTGCGAGAAAGGTGCGACTTAAATGGGAGCAGAAGCGTGGCATTATCTCGCAATCACCTTTGTGAAGTCCCAAAAGGTGTACGCTCAGAGGCAGTTCGAGGCCTAGATATTGCGTTTATCTGACTATTTTCCACGCTACAAAAATAAGCTGGAGATAGCAGCTTTCCCTCCCGTATGTGTATGTGGATAGAATTCAGGACTTCAATATCCGCTATTATCAGTGTAATTTAGAACCGAGACCGTCGACATTTCAAGCTATAGTGCCTGTGTTTGCATTTACTTGAATATCGTGATGAGACCGAAGAAAAGACGAAGTAATGGAAGGGGCTACGAAGAAACTACAATACGGAGTGATAATCCATGAGACCCTTGTTTTTGTTTCATTGTGAGACTCGTACAAAAATTGTAATGAATAGCACTTTAGCGGGAAAAGCGAATACTGAAGTGTAAAAGATAGCGGGATGTCTACAACATCTTGATCTCATCTAAAGAGAATAAATAATAGCACGTTTATTACCTGCTCTACTCCTGGATGACTAGTAGTCGCACTCAAAGCATGGCACCCCACTGAAGCTCAAGAATGGGCCATTATTGTGTTCTATAACCATAGTACGGTGGCACCTAGTGCGCTGTGCATATAGAAGTCTGCATTTTGGTAATCGAGTAGCAGGACATTTCGTACTTCAATACTTGCAGACACTTCTGAATTACTTTTTCATCCGCAATTCTTCGCGTGGTAGTAAGAAATACTTGAACAAATCTGTTAAAGCTACGACAAATTCCAAAGAATGGGGGCGAGGGCCTGTTCTTAGGTTGCACGTGATGGAAACAGCGGCGAAGGCACTGCAACGTTGTAGAGCTACATCACAAATTAGTGAAAACGTGAAGATTACCTAAAGGCCAACGGCTACAAAATAATGGAGCATGTTTTAAACGTAGTCTAAAATAGTACAGACATAAAAGAGCCTCCGTGCAAAAAAAACTGACGATTGAAATGCCAGCAACACCACTAGAAAAAATGGGTAGAAACAGCTGTTTTTGATATGCAGACTGAAAAAAAAAGAAGCGTCCTCATTATCGCTCGCTGGAGATTACCATCACCTCTAGAGCGCGTGCCTTCTCGACACGGCCTTCGAGATAAGTCGGCGCCCGCAGCAGCTCGTGGTGCCCTGAAAAATCTCGAAGGCGTAGTGCTGGGACTTTCGTCATAGCCACTACCGTCAGGTTCATAGGTCGTCTGCTTATGTGCTGTTTAAAGGCTGCTAACAAGAAAACTGTTTAAGAACCCGGCGGCTTCACCGAGATTGTTTTCGACGTAAACCAAGTATAGCCCTTTGTAGCTAATCTAGCCAAGGTGAAATTTCGTTTGACTTAGCCTTTAGCGTCGTTGCGAGAGTGCTCAACGCTAAATAAATGATAGCAGAAGGCATTTCCGATTACAACGGAGTTGTTCTGAACACACCGCCATGTAAATATTTTCCAGGCTTACCTGCCGACACTGCATACGAGAAAGTGCGAACCGAATCGTGCGGGATCGTCTGGTGCTGACCCTGGCAGCAGCGGTAAGTGCGCCTTTCCTGGTTAGAGACGACCTTTCGAACAGTGTTCTAATAAAAATAACTTCGTGCACCTTTCTTTTACCCTGTCTGTTAGCAGGGTTTCCAACATTTTGAGATCCATGTTAACTCCAAGCTCCCTTCGAAAACTCTCGAAAAAAACTCTTGAGTTGAGAAAAGTCGAGTTCTGATAACTTCATTCTTTTTATTTATTTTTTTTGTCAAGTTTCATTACTTTTACACTTTCCCCGCAAACATTTTCGCTGGCTCGTTAAGGTGCACTTCAAGTAAATTCCTTCCACACATAGTGCATATATTTGATAGTAACCAAGAAGGTAGAATTACGAAGTATGACGAAACAACACCCTTAGAATCCGGCTAGCTGTAATAAAATGGTGCCATGAAAAAAAAAAAATTATTGCTGAGTGTTACGTGCCAAAACCACGATATCATTATAAGGCGCACCCTAGTGGGGACCTCCAGAACAACTTTCAAAGCAAACGTTTTGTGATAGTATTTTTTTTTTGCACTTGGCCCTTATCTAACTCTGGCCGCCATTACCGAGATTGAACCCTCGACCTTAATTCTTCGGGCGCAAAGCCACGCAAATTTACCGGGGCTGGAGCAGTCATGCGAAGGAGACTTCAACGCCGGCTCGTGCTTACAGTGATCCGCACGCGGCAGAAAATATTCGAGAATCGTGTAACCGCACATTCACGCTCGGCGAGCGAAAAATTCCTGACTCAAAACGTAATGGTGAAACTTCCTCCCGATTCCTTCTTATCTGCAGTACAGACGTGCTTGTAATGTCAGGCATTCATTGTTTCTTTTGCTTGTGTTACATATTCTGATGTCTCTTTTGTTACACCTTTCCTATTGGCAGCAATGTGACGGCATCATCGTATTTCTTTTGTGTATTTGCATATGTTTGCCTTGCCTATTAGGCTGTCTTATTATTATTATTTTCTTTCCCCTTGAGGAAGAAGTTTGAAAGCACGTGATGTTTGTACCCCTCCTAACTGGGCTTCCAAATGGAAGCCGGCAGTATTATGCAATAAATAAATAAATAAATAAGTAAACAAATAAACTATTACTTATTAATTAATTAAATAATTATTAATGATTATTTCATTAACTAATGCATTAATTATTGAAAGTACCAGACAAAAAAAGAAGCGGTGATTTGAAACTCGCAGTCTATATTGCAAATCGGACACCCTGACGGATGACGTGATTGGAGCGCAGAACACCGAAGGGCACAACTACAATTGGTGCTGCAGAACGACAACATATAACTTCACAGCAGAGAAGTATGCTTGCCAAGGTATCACACAAAGCCTTTTGCAACAACCTTTAGCAAAAGCTATGGTACCATCGGCACACATTGTCGTGTTACATTTGATTAACAAACGCGTTTACCTCTTCCGTTCGTTGGTAATAAGGTGAAAAGCCGAAACGACTGCTTTATTGTAATCATCATAGAGTTATATTGATGCAGGAGAAAAATTCATTCCGTTTTACATAAGACGTACGTCTAATCACCTGAGATACTTTTTAATATATATATTTCGGGTTATCGGCGGCATATGTTCAAGGACGTTATGTACCAAGTGTTCGCTCACTTACGCGAGTCGCTCCGCGAACTCCTTCCTCCGACGCCACATTCCCGTAATCTCTTCCAAGTTAGCTCTCACAGATGTCGGGATAATGAGCCCCACCCTAATGTTATTACGTGTAATTACTGGGCGGTGTCCCGCTGCTCCAAAAACGTGGTGTGGGTTCTTCGTTGAGCAATGGAAGCAGCTCGTAAGGCATCCCAAAATAACTTCAGCAGCATCATCGGGCGCACGTCACAGCACCGCGAGCAAGATAACCCGCGAATGAGAGCCACCGTGTATCGGGCGAGTGGGCATTCCGTACGCGTCGTGGACAATCGGATCAATGGTCGGCGTGGGTCCAGGTGCGAATTAGTGACTTGTTTCAGTTCGACCGGGTGCACTCTCTGCTGGCAATGTCGTCAAGCACAGCATGAGCGCTATGCCTTTGTATTGCTGTGACTTTGTTCTGCCCAGAGCACTGCCAGTATTGCTATTTTTGTTGCACGTAAGTTTCACCGGCGTTTTGGCGAGGAGCAATCATCTAGTTACCTACATTTAAACGAAACGAAAAACGTCATTCATTTGCGCGGCTTACTGCAAGACTGTGCCACTGTCCTTGATGGAAAGCAAACTAGAAGTGAGGCGTGCAGACAGGACACAAGAGTAGAGAAGTGGACAACACGAACGCCGTCTACTCTTCTCCACTTCTCTACTCTTGTGTCCTGTCTGCACGCCTCACTTCTAGTTTGCATAATGAATCCTTACCAACTAGCTCAGCTTTCAGTCGTTCTAAGCTTGATGGAAAGTGTGCGCGCGTGTAAGAAGGGGCGGCTGTTAGTCAGCTGTCACGTGTTGTTTCTTCCCGTGTGTTGATTCTCTTGCGTATTTAAACTAAAACGAATAGAACGGGCACCTCAGTGCGTATGATCGAGTTACAAGAAGAGCCACAGCGGTCGTTAATTTTGACAGTGGATGCTATTCTCGGGTCTCTAGAACTAAACAAGCGCCTCACTTACATGAACTGTTCACGCTCAGAATTTTGGGGCAGCCATGTGTTCCACGAAGAATTACTTGGCCTCATCTGTAGCAGCAGCCTCGAAAAACTGAAATGACCTCCAGGCTTTCATCATTTTCGCACCCAACGCCTTGGACGTCAACACAGCGGCTAATCTTGACATCAGTTCCTGCTCGCCCTCTTCCTAAACCTTTTAGGTAATTGAGAATGTAAAAGTAAGTCGATAAAATAAAAGCATGAATAAATATATAAATAAATACAAGCTATTTGTGTGAGAATATCTTTCAAACATGAGAAACTACGTATCTCATAAACAGACAACGTTTCACAAACAACGCTATCGTAGGGTCCTATAATGCCATACTAGCTTTCATAAAATATTTCGCTTAATTACGCTTGAGTTAATATACGAGAAACATGAAGCATATGACATTTATTTATACTGTCAGCACTTGCGATTCGTGCTGTGATTCTCATGCCGAGCCAAATATATTGTTTTCTGCTTGAATTCAGTCAACCATTGGGCAGTGTAGCAGTTACTATATTATATTTCGTTTGTACAATGTCGTATGACAAGATGTATGCTTGTGATTCTGAATCTGCTTCCTTTATGAGTGGCTTAACCGATGCCTTTTCATTATAACTGTTTGCCTGGGCAGTCGGCCACGCTGCTATCGTTCAGGCTGTGGATGCTGCATGGGAACTTGCCTGAGTTTTCCGAGATGGACAACCCAGCTTCGTTCTCCAAGGTGTTTTCGACGAGGTGAGGAGAACTTTCATTGTCCTATGACATACTGTTGCGAATCATGGTCGTCCACATTTAAAACATATTTGGATCCAATTTTGCGCTTACAAAAGAGAGCGGTGCGGATAATGACGTTTTCTAGTCCATTCGAATCCAGCAGTAATTTATTTTGCAGGTTGAAAATACTTCCCTTTACCCTATTCTCGGAAATGAAAGTTGCTATTTTAGTGAATAACATAATATGTCGCAATCACTCATTGTCGTTTAGTATATTTGTGATTCTTACACGAAATGCTAGATGCGCTACTAACATAAATTTCAATTTACCAGTTACCCGAAACACATACGGTCAAAGACTAATTCAGTATCATGGTACAAAAATATGGAACGCCTTACCAATAGAAGTGAAGAGTGCCAGTCTCTTTTTGTTTACCATAAAAAGGTTATATCTCTCAAACATTAGTTAAGAATGTTGCTCTGTCTTTGCGGTGATATTTTTTTCAGTAATACTATAACATTGTTGCACTAATGAATGTATTTTCCCCTCTTGTTTCTCATCCTGTACAATTATGTATAATCAATACGCATTTGTTCATCAGTGTCTTGATCGCCGTAGCACATACGCATATATACCACATTGGCCTACACTAGCCTTGGCTATGGGCCCAACAGTTGTTTGCTTATGTTGATGTACAAATTTATGATGAAATAAATAATGTCTAATGTAAAAAAAACCCTGCGATTTCAAACACCTAGCTGACAAGTATTACAGAGGCCTTCGTTAACTATATTGCGCTTGTGTTCAGTACGTACATAATGAATGTATTACCTAAACTAAAAAACGGCAGCAAGGAAAGCATGCCATGATTTTGCAGCAGAACTAATAGGAAAAGTACGTAGAGATGCATCACGAGTAGCAGATTTGCTTCTTTTTCATCGGTCTTTTCCTTTACGGTTAGTTTAGCAGAAAAGACGGCACTTCACTCAACAAGTGACGCCAAGCAAAATATAGCATATACATATACACAGTTTGCCTCTAACATACGAATGAACTTTAGTATAAATAGGTTCGCTTTCGCAGTTTTTAACAGCTACCGAGAAATGGGAATAAAAAGCAACGAAAGCAGACAAATGCTGGCACATTACAATTTAGGCGTAATGCAACATTTTTGCACGATATTATTATGTTGTATGAGTGTCCACTGTGCTTAGCTGTACACTGTAAGGAAAGAGGGCCCGCATTCACGAAGAGCTCTTAGCTTAGAATTGGTCGTCCGAGCAATTGCCAGCCAACCCTGATGCTAGATTAGCGAACGCGGTCGACCAATCGCGAGCAGCACTAACGAATTGTCAGTTTTATGGACACGGCCCGATGTTCAATGCGGGAAGAGAAATTCCTTCAGCGAGTGGTATTGAAGCATTCCCTATGTTAACAGGCCTGAAGGGAGACAAATAAAAAGAAAGAAACGCTTCAATTGAGAAATAGTTACTTACTTTGAGTTTTTCTTAGTTGAAGTAATGGTAATACTTACCACTAGGTAACAGAGAAGTAAGTCACTGCATTTTGTCATCACTGCGTGCCTAGGCCCATCCCTCCTCGTCATTACTTCTCATATAAAACTAGAAAAAAATGAAAAAAGCAACACCCAGGACAACGACGAATTGTGCATATCAATGCGAAAAGCAGTCGCCATGTGACACCGCATTTCTCTTCTCCTTTTCTCCCCCATGCCAGGGTGTTGACGTACAGCTACCTTTGCGCCTTCAACGCCTGGCTCATCATGTTCCCACGCACGTTGTCGTACGATTGGCAGATGGGCAGCATCCCCCTTGTGGAGTCACCATACGACCCCAGGAACCTGGCGACTATGGCATTGCTGGCAACGCTGGCAGCACTCGCCTGGCGGTCGTTACTCGCTTCACACGCGAGAAGGGTGAGTTAGCTTCTGCCGTTCCTTGCAGTAATCCTCGTGTATTACCTCGGCCTGCCAGGAAGGCTCGTTCTTGATAAGGGTCACGTACCTATCGCCTGTGTGGCGAGATATGCGAAGTCGCAGGCTTTAAAAAGAAAGCGAAACATGCTCATTTTTGATACGTCGATTCCTTACTTGTCGCGTCAGTAGATACACGATGTTGGAGTTCCTTGGATATATGGAGCATATTTTTTCTCTGTACAGCTTTTTTGTAAAAAGTGCATCGAACTTGCCGGTTATGCACAGGAGTTCCTAGGTGAGGCTGGCAAACTTTGCCGTTAATTACGTGAACTTGAGAAAAATACATAACAAAACTGCTTAACTTTTTCCGTTGGCATTCGGAGCAGTTATTTCAGTGGCAAATTTGGAGGCAGACACAATTTAGTACACCCTCACTTTTTAGGAATCTTGATAATAGAACACAACTCAAGATGTTCCTATTCAAATTTCAAAGAAAAATCTGAGCAATACTGAAGCTGAGTCCAGGAGCGGCGTTTACATGGTCGACGTGAAAAACAACAGTAAGACGTCCCACGACGAAATGCGCTGCGTAGTTTTAAGCATACCATCTCAGCCACTGGAGGCAGGTACTGATATTATTCAATCAATCAATCTTTTTATTTCATTGTCTCTGATGTTTTCCAGAAAACAAAAAGCAGTCCAAACGACTGCTTAACAAGCTTCACCAACCCTAAAATATACGACAAAGCCTTGTTATACATACACGCATATACCAATGTGTGCTATATCGTACCATTCGTACAGAACAGTTTTGCCGGAAAGCAGGTGCGGTTGTGTGCCGTGTCTGGATTTCAAATAATATCGTGAAGATATGTTCAAATATTGTTTCACACTACTTTACGGGGTGTTTCCATCTGACGTAGCAGAGACACGCTCTCCAGTTAAGTATGACCTCGACTGAGCGTTGAAGTCCGATGAAGAAAATCTCGAATTAGAGTGCCATTCCCAAGATATTTAAAAATGGGGTTGTGTTAAAAGATGATTTCCTCTAAATTTGTAGTTTACAAAGCTGCGACCCGGAAATTTTGCAAAACTAATAATTGATTTTTTTTTCATTACACCACTGAAGCTCAAGTTATTCGCGGCAAAGAATGTCACCCTGGCCAAGAAACTCCTTTGCGGCGACGTCACGTTCGGTTACATTTATATAAATTTTGCATGAAAAATCTATATAGTCCAAAAAACACGCCCTGCATACTTCTGCAGCTACTCATAAGCGATACCTATCTGCATCAATAGCAGCACGATAGAGGTTCCCGTTTGATGATTTCGAACTCTGTGAGACACGGCATGTTATATCACTATTAGACGCGACCATCGATGAGCGGGTCGAAGGCATCGGTCACGACTTTAGCGTGGGTGCGCAGACTGTGTCAGACCCCCGCGGCACTCGCCTAGTGTGGTCTAAGGAATGGTTGCGCACCAGGAATTCGTCTACTGGAGGTAATCGAGACTGTTCATCGGTCGACACGTTTCGTCGAGAACATGGTGACCAGTCGTGGCAATCTAATACATATAAGTGCGTAAGCCAACCTATCCATGCGCAGGCGCTGTTCGTAAGTTGCGACGGGAGCGAGGTTACATAAAGTACGTTCCAAGAGGGTGTGCATTTTGCATGTTATCACCCAGCCGTGAGCGTTAGCCTCTGTATACTGTCCAAACCGATATCTTAAAGTAAAAAAATGACGACAACAGCATGGTTTGCGGCTGGCATAGCAGCAACTACCTCACCCCCACCAAGAAGTACACCGAGTTGCTTCGTTCCGCTTGAAAGGAACCCGAGGTGGGCCTTGTGGTGAAGCATATACTGCAGGAGCCACAGGGGGAAATGGTGTACAAGTATTCGTAGTCGCCGCGTATTTCTTGCCAGGTGGCACCCGGTTGGGCCAAACCTACGAAGAGCGTGCCTTTGCGGAAGCATTGCCGTAAATTGTTTTCACAGTTTTACAGTGCTTGAAGCGCAACAAGCAAATTGGCCGTGAGAGCCAACGGAAACGTGGCTCGATAAAACCACACAGCAGCTACAGCACAAAATGGCAGTAGCTAATTTGAACGAGCGCATCAAGTTGGGCATGGGTGGGAAAAATTAAAAGCATTGTCATTGTTTGGAGCACCGCCCTCAATGGCGTGGCAAAAGAAATAACTCAAAACATATTAGGGCTGAGGTAAACGGACATACCGAAATTATGCGACTGCAACAGCGGAGCCGTTTTAGTTTCGATGATTATGTAGATATTAAAAAGAGCCTCAGATTCACAGTCGATGGTATATTGTGCGGCTATGAAACTGATCCCCTACCGCTACGAAGGTCGTAATGTCATCGCACCATATTGTAGTCTTTCTAGCCTCTTTATTCCGTGTAGCATTCACACTGTCGAAGTGGCAGACCACAACTTTTTTGTAGAGCCAATGTTGCGTCAGGTGTGACTGAAGTAAAGCAGCAGTAAAGTTGCACTTTTCACAATAATACATATGCAGCAATAACAGCATATACAGCATATACAGCAATAATACTGTTACGGTGAAGGGAACGAAGAAGTTGGATTGGCCTAGACGAAGACGAAGTCTGGCAGTTGCCTGAACGCCATATTCGCCACTTGTAAATATACGTTATTTTACACTCGTGCGCCTGCTTTCTTCCTGCAACATTTTGGTGGAAGGTGCTGGGTACAATCAAGGAACTTCGCAGCGGACGTCATCTGCCTGCCGCCACAATGGCAAATCAACCGACACAAGCGACAACGCCTCAGCAGCCCGTGCCAACGGTCATCCTCACTCATCCGCGGGGCCCGGGGACATTTTGTGGCACGGACAACGCCGACGTCGAGGACTGGCTTACGATGTACGAGCGAGTGTGCGACAACAACAGGTGGGATCCACCAATGATCCTTGCAAGCGTAATATTTTATCTGAGGGGAACTGCGAAGCAATGGTATGACACACATGAAGCTGACCTAACGAGCTGGGATGTCTGCAAAGAAAAAATGCGAGACCTGTTTGGCAGACCTGTCGGTCGTCAGCTGGAAGCAAAAAAAAGAACTTGCGTGCCGCGCTCAGACGTCAACAGAATCCTATGTCGTGTACATGCAGGATGTGCTGGCCCTCTGTCGCAAGGCTGATGCCAACATGACCGAGGGAGACAAGATTGGCCATATATTGAAAGGTATTGCAGACGATGCCTTCAATCTCTTAATGTGTAAGGATTGTGCCACTGTGGATGCAATTATTAAGGAGTGCCGGCGCGTCGAACAAGCGAAGGGCCGCCGCGTCGCTCAGACTTTCAACCGATTGCCCAATACCGCCGCGACATCTTCTTGCGAAGACCCGCCACGCTTCGTTCAGCCCACAGGGTCAGAAGAAATCACGCGCATCGTTCGCCGTGAGCTTGAGGCCATGGCTCCGGCTCCAGTCCGCTCTGACTGTCGGGAAAACGTGCCCGCTATCTCCCTTGTACAAGCGGTCGTTCGGGAGGAAATAGCAAGTTTGGGCATTCCATCTATCTGCTCGGTCCGCCATACAAACACCTACCAGATTTCTCCGGCCGCTCGCTCCCGGACGCAACGCTTTCCGCCCCCTCGTCGCAACCCAGCTGACTGGCGCACAGCGGATGATAAACCTATCTGTTTTAATTGTTCCGGTATTGTACACATCGCCCGTCATTGCCGTAACCATTGGTCGTCGCCTCCTCGCTTGTTGTCTCCGAGTCACTATCGCCAAGTACCAGACAATCGTACTTTCTCGCCCTATCCGCCGACTAGGAACATCAACGCTAACAGTGCTCCACCAAGATCCAGTCACTCCCCGTCTCCGCAAGGTCGTAGGTCCCGTTCGCCTCTCGTTCACCGCTCTTCGTCCCCTTCTGCAACCGGTCGCTTCGCTTCGGAAAACTAGGCGGTGCAGCTCCCGGAGGTGAAGCTGCAACTCCGACCCGGCCCACAAATCGTCTGTTGACCCTGCCTACATGTGGAAACCTCCTGGACATTGAAGTTGATGGCGTTCCTGTTAGATCTCTGGTTGATACAGGAGCGCAGCTTTCAGTTATGAGCGCTGCTCTCCGCCGAAGGCTCAAAAAGGTTCTGACCCCCGCCATACCGTGCACCGTGCGAGTCGCCGATGGGAGTACGTCACCTGTCCTTGGAATGTGCACAGCACGTGTGACCATTGGCGGCCATTATACCGTTGTTCTATTTATCGTCCTTGAACACTGTCCACACCACCTGATTCTCCGATTGAGTTTCTTTCGAAACACTCTGCTCAAATTGACTGCTCCGCAGGTGTTGTACAGTTGGATCTGCCGCTTCCTCCCGACGCAACCACTTGTGCTCCACACCGCTTATGCTCTGCTGAATTTGCCAGGCTGTCTCCACAGGCGGCTACAAATGCCCTCCTGACGCCCTGTCCTTCCGTACCTGATGGCGAGTGCGTCGTGTCGCCGCTTACTGACGTGGTTTTGTCGCGCAATATTGCCCTACCGAGCACCTTAATCCCGATCCGCGAAAACTGCGCTCGCGTGCCCATCCTCAATTTTGGATTTTCGTCGCATGTGCTGCCACAAGGTATCGCCATAGCGCATATCACTCCTTTGGAAGAATGTGAGATTTCTTCTTTGACCTCTGAATCCTTCGTCAGTACCAACGGACCTTTGTCACCCACTCCTCCGTACTCGACGCCTGCGGACGATGTTTCTAAGATGATCGCCCCTGACCTTCCTTCCGAACAAACAACAGCTCTTCGTCAGCTCCTGTCATCTTTTCGAGACATCTTTGATTTGGACGACCGTCCACTTGGCCAGACATCTGTTGTCACGCATCCCATCAACACCGGTGACGCCAGCCCCATTCATAGGCGGCCATATCGCGTCTCCGCGACAGAAAGGGCCATCATAGATAAAGATGTAGACAGGATGATGGACAAGGACATCATTGAACCTTCCAGTAGCCCGTGGGCATCACCGGTTGTCTTAGCAAAGAAAAAAAGACAACTCGTGGCGCTTCTGCGTTGACTACCGTCACCTCAACAGGATAACAAAGAAGGATGTGTATCCCCTGCCGCGCATTGATGATGCTCTTGACTGCCTTCACGGATCCCAATACTTTTCATCAATTGACCTCCGCTCCGGCTATTGGCAGATTAGCGTCGATGAGATGGACCGCGAGAAAACAGCCTTCATCGCACCGGACGGTCTGTACCAATTTAAAGTCATGCCGTTTGGATTATGTAATGCGCCAGCTACATTCGAGCGCATGATGGACTCTCTCTTGCGCGGCTTGAAGTGGTCTACATGCCTCTGTTACCTCGACGATGTGATTGTGTTTTCGCCGAACTTTGAGTGCCACCTGCGGCGTCTCACAACCATACTCTACGTGTTTCGCCGGGCTGGCCTTCAGCTAAACTCCTCCAAGTGCCATTTCGGTCACCGTGAAATTAACATGCTCGGCCAACTCGTAAACGCCGCCGCAATCCAGCGTGATCCACACAAAGTTCATGCTGTGCGAAATTTTCCTGTACCTTCTTCAACAAACGATGTCCGTAGTTTCCTGGGCTTATGCTCTTATTTCCGGCGATTTGTGAGAAATTTTGCCGACATCGCTCACCCTCTCACTGACCTTCTTAAGAAAGACGTCTCTTTCTCTTGGGGACCTCTGCAGGAGAAAGCCTTTTCTACCCTGATTGAGCGGCTTACCACTTCCCCAATTCTGTCACATTTTGACCCTTCTGCGCCCACTGAAGTACGAACTGACGCGAGTGGTCACGGCATCGGCGCTGTCCTCGCTCAGCGTCAACAGGGCCAAGACCGTGTCATCGCTTACGCTAGCCGCCTTCTTTCCACACCCGAGCGAAATTACTCCATTACCGAGAGAGAATGTCTCGCGCTCGTATGGGCGGTCGCGAAATTCCGGCCGTACCTTTTCGGTCGGAGCTTCTGCATCGTAACCGATCATCACGCCCTCTGCTGGCTCTCCTCTTTGAAGGACCCAACTGGACGACTTGCACGTTGGGCATTGCGTCTACAGGAATATGCATTTTCTATTATGTATAAGTCAGGGCGCCTGCATAAAGACGCTGACCGCCTGTCCCGCAATCCCGTGGATCCACCGGACGATACCGATGCAGACTCAGACATCAGTGTTCTCTCCATCTCCGACTTCCTCCATATTGGTGACGAGCAGCGGAAAGATCCTGTTATTCGAACACTTATGGAACGCCTAAGCTCCTCGCCCAATGACCCGTCCCTCCGCATGTTCACCTTGCGCGATGGAACTTTATACCGTCGTAGCGTTTGTCCTGACGGTCCGGAGTTCCTCTTAGTCGTTACCAAGCATCTTCGACTAGCCGTGCTCCAGCAACTTCACGACGCTCCTACTGCTGGACATCTGGGCATCACTCGTACTTACGACCACCTGCGGCGCCGCTTCTTCTGGCCAGGCATTTATCGCTCTGTGCGCCGTTATGTCACTTCTTGCGACATGTGCCAGCGCCGGAAGACGCCTGCTACGCCTCCCGCTGGTTTGCTTCAACCAATCGATATCCCCACAGAGCCTTTCTTTCGTGTGGGCCTAGACCTCCTGGGTCCCTTTCCAATTTCTATCAAAGGCAACAAATGGATTGCTGTAGCAACCGATTATGCCACGAGATATGCCATCGCGCGAGCGCTACCAACCAGCTGCGCTACAGATGTCGCAGACTCCTTACTATACGACGTCATCTTGTACCACTGCGCCCCTCGCCAGTTGCTGACGGATCGCGGCCGCTACTTCTTATCGAAGGTCGTCGATGACCTGCTCCGCTCCTGTGCAACAGAACACCAGGTTGCTACCGCGTACCACCCTCAAACGAACGGCCTCACCGAGCGACCCAACCGCACGCTAACTGAAATGCTGGCCATGTACGTTTCCGACGATCACCGTGACTGGGACGTCGCTTTACCGTACATTATTTTCGCATACAACTCGTCCCGTCACGACACTGCCGGATTTTCACCATTTTACCTTTTGTATGGCCGCGACCCCACCTTGCCCTTTGACACGTTGCTACCTTCCGCAGTACAATCACCCAGCACTGATTACGCTCGCGATGCTATTGACTTAGCCGCCCAGGCCCGAGAAGTCACCCGTCATCGCCTCACAGTCTCGCAAGCTTCTCAAAAGCGAGGCTACGACCTTCGGCACCGACACTCCCATTTTTCACCTGGTTCCCTTGTCCTTCTCTGGACGCCTTCACGTCGCGTCGGCTAGTCGGAAAAACTACCTTCCCGGTATTCGGGTCCTTACCAGATCTTACGCCAACTGTCCGACGTGACATACGCGATCGGCCCAGTCGGTCAGCCTTCAGTGCATCGCAACGTCACCAGCGATGTTGTTCACGTCGCCAGGCTTAAGCCCTATGTCCCCCCATTAAGTGAGGCTCTATCATTTGCACCGGGAGGGTGATGTTACGGTGAAGGGAACGAAGAAGTTGGATTGGCCTAGGCGAAGACGAAGTCTGGCAGTTGCTTGAACGCCATATTCGCCACTTGTAAATATACATTATTTTACACTCGTGCGCCTGCTTTCTTCCTGCAACAATACAGTAAACACTGTACATCGACTGGAGTGAGCTGATACGGAAACTAGTGCACCCAACCATAGATGGACAATGTTTTCTTAGTTTCGCTTGTCATTAGCTGACGATAGCCCAAATTCAATTTTGTGAGCTATCCAAAACGGTTAGTAGTGGGCTTTCGCCCTAGTTACCCCTTCGTTAGTTGTAGTGAAGGGTCAGCGCACGGACGGTGGCTAATTACGATCTCTTCGTCGACGCGAACCGCTCCGAGAAGTTGCACGCTGATTAGACGAAGCCCTGTCGTGCGCTGCAGAGTACGAGGCTCCCGTGTCTCGCAGAGCAGGTCGGAGCCGTAATGCGAGTCTGCCCATTATGCATTCGCAACAGTGGCTCTCTCGCGCGAGAATTTAGCGGCCAACCCAGGTATTGGGCTACGCCGCGGGTCATGGTAGCTAAACCAATCCTCGAACCACGTTCTGTTTATTTAACATCGCAACCTAGAGGTCACAGGGACGCTCTCGTGTACTTTCCGGGAAACGTCACTTCTGCTTTGTCTAATTCATTGCAAACGGCCATGAGCGCCTCAAACAGTGTAGGAACCAAAGGCGCACAGGGCACGGCACTAGCACAGAACATGAAATTTTATTTTATCCGTGAATTCGCAAAGTGTATATGCAAGAATGAACGAGACGGGAACTAAAGGGCCCGATTTTCGCTAGCCACAACCATGTCAAAGCAACAGATAATGAAGCCAACGAATGCATGAGGAAAATTGTTCGCATTATTTAATGTAAGTGTAGAAATGCTTAGTCGAATGTCAATGAAAGTGGACGAAGAGAAAAATTGCTTGCCGCCGCTGGGAACTGAAGCAAACGTTGTTATTTTTTTGTTCACTTTATTTCCTTCTGGGTCATCATTTCCACGCTTCAATTAAAAACTGCTAACCATTTGCACTACAGTCGAGCGCCTCTACCACGAACGCCGCTACAACGAAGTGACCTGTATAAGGAACGAATAATTCTGTTCCAATCCTATAGTGAGCGGTATGGTGCGCGACCTTTGCGATGAATTGACCTGCATAACGTACGTATGAATTCGGAGGCCCCAAGCATCGTTCGACTGTATACTTTCCTTAGCTTTGTTATCTGTTGGCTTCATATGGTTTCCGCTAACAAAATAGGGCCTCTCAGTCCCCCTCTCATTCAGTGCATAACAACTTCGCAAGGTTCGATACTCTTGTTAGCATGCAAGGGTTTTGTAGTCAGCTCTCTGCTCCTTGAAGTTCAAGTACTACGTGACGCCATCAGTAAAAAGAGTTTACATCCACCACGTTGGCCTTGAATGGCACTAGCTAATGCTCCCAGGGTGACTTCTTTTGCATATAAACACCGAAGAATGCGCAAGTCGGTAGAGCATCCACCGTAGCACAATTGGTAGTGCGCCGCACCCGTAACGCAGAGGTTGGGGGTTCTGCTCCCACCGGCAGCAAGTTATTCTTTCCATTTTAATTTCCCTTTAACGTATCGTTATTCACTTAAATTAAAACCAAAAACAATTTTGTCTGTGTTTTACTCGGATTCATTATATATTGGCCTCATATGTACAATTGTAACACTCAGGACAAGAGGGGATAAAAATGCAAACCCGGAAAAAGCACGAAGACCATTGACTCAAGTACCGGTAAATACAAGTGGAGAATGACCACTACTAGAGGGGAAATTCAACAAAAGCAAATGCGTAGGAAAAGAGTAAGAGATACACGGTATCTACGCTTAGGAGGCAAATAAGCCGTATGCCACTCTGGCTGCGGAAAGGCAGCGTTTTGCTGGCTTATGGGTTTTTTGTCTTTTTTTTTTATCGTATATCAAAGGTCTGTTATACTTTATGCCACAGGATGCCCTTCTATCTAGCGTACCAGAGTGCATAGACATCTACTGTGGGGTGGCCTTCCAAAGTGCTTCCGGTATTGCATTAGGTTAGTTCTTAGAGCTGCTAAGCACCTACCTTGGCTCCACTTATGTGGAGTGGAAAAGGGGCATCTCTTTACAGAAGGATGGTATTTGCACTGTATCTTGCATTGCTCCCGTATTGAATGACATTTGCTTAGCGAGATTATAAAGAGTGTTGCAACAGCAACTAACAACCATGCAAATACTATGCGTGTTTAGACTTGTTAACTTTTTTCATAGTCTTAGAACGCGATGAGAAAGGCTTCCAAAAGCAGTCTTCCGAACTAATTTCAGTTTTTCGTCAGTGCCTAGCACCTTTAATAGTGGCTCATGAGCTTCCTGTTCACTGCCATTTGCGTTTTCTTGATTTAGGGCTACTTTTCTCATCGAAACAGGTATGCTGAGAATTCCAGCCTAGGGCAAAAAAAAAACGGGTCTTGAGGTTTCATTTTTCGCATTCCAAGCTCGTAAAACGCAGCATCATTCATTCAACCTTTGGCTATGCCTTAAAGCAATCACTCGTTCATCGGCTACCAAACAGCGGCTACCAAATATATTAAGATACCCGCAAGCAATGCGCTCTGCAGTTCCAGAAAAGATGCTTAAGCTGAAGAAGCAAGACACTAACGCCAACCGTGTGAGAGCGCAAGAAGGTACAAGGAATGTGTCGTCTATTCCTTTCGTAGATTATGTTTTTCATAACCTGAAGAAAGTGGCAGAAAGGGCGGGAGTAAAGGTGGTTCTTACCGCACTGGACAAGCTAGCAAAAAATCTGTAGAACGGTTAATAACGAAGACAGGGAATCTGTGTGTACTAATAATCATCGCGATAAGCCTGTACCGTGCTCTCAAAACGTGGACTACGCAATGAATTCGCACTGAGGCGCGTCATTCATAGGCCAAGTGGGACAATGCCTAAATGACAGATTGAAAGAACATAAGTACCACACATACAAAAAAATATAATATCAGGGCATCTAGGTAGTCGTTGCAGGGACTGAGGCTGCACACCGGTATTGGAAAAAAAACTAGCATCATATCCAAGTCAACAGAGAAGCTAACATAGAAGATCGTTGAAGCCCTAGAAACAGGAAAGCTGGGTGATTGTTGTGTCAGTAAGCCATGGGTCGTGGTCTCACAGAATTACGTCAGATTCCTTGCAGGAACCGTTTTTTTGTGCGCGTTTGGCTTGACCATGTGATGTTTTTTCATGTCTCTTATATTTCCCTATCTTCAGTTTATTCATGTTCAACTAGTACTTACTCTGCACATCCAGTGAATACGTACGTGCCGTTCTTATTCGTCTGGTCCCTCGAGTTCTCTGACGCAGTTTCACTACGTGTCTGATCAAAGAAGTTTCGATGTGCATGACAAACTCCCGAGACACAGCCGATGCCCTAGCGGAGGCCTCGTAATAAATTTCGGCCACCTTTCATTCTTTATCGTGCAGCGAAACCTCGACGCAGAATTGTTGCTGTTTCGCATGCGAAGAATTCAGAGGGCGGCACCACAGAGGCTTCCAACTCCTGCTGGGAGCAAAAGCGCACGGAGCTGTCGCGGCTCAGCTGCTCACAAAGAGCGTGTGTACACGTGGTTGCGGGACACATGCAAATGAGCAGAGCGGGAGATGAAGTTTGGGGTGAGGAGAGGAGTGTAGAGAGGTTAGAGGAGAGTGCTGAACGCTGGCCGGAGAATAGCGTTCGGTGAAATGGGCTCGTAAGTTAGGGCCGCTTATCGAGTTCTGGCACCGAGCAATTTGCCCCGGACACGCTCCCTTGACGCGACCGGGCAACGTAGCGCTTCGTCGAGCCCCCGCGCTCGTCGGCTGGAGGAGGGCGTGCACGATAGCACCCATCTTCCTGAGAGGGGTCGATGAGGGAACGGCAGGTGATGAGCCACAGTGACGAGAGGTTTCATCGAAGATTTACGATGCTCTTTCTATTGAGGTTTGACCCGACAGCCTACAATCCAAACAATGTTCACGCGTCATGAGTCGCACAAATGCACGTGTACAGCTGGAAATATGCCCAACTATAACGGCCAGCTAGGGATCAAGGACTGCAGTGCCTGTTAGAAGGCTACGTGTAAACACAGGGATGACAAACGCCAAAGCATTTTTTTTTATGGTAACCACCCTTAAGACGGTATAATCTCAATGTATCATCGAAATGTTAGAAGAGGTACTTAGCCAGATTACCGATGTATCACCATCTCGGACATTTATCTCCGCGCAAATGAGGTGTGAAATTACATTGTGGTATCAGGTCTTAAATGGAAGGCCAATGCGTTTAGTCGCAGTTTTGGGCCCAGATAACTTGAAACTGGTAATAGTGTCAGCATTGGTGCTTTGAAGGAAAGATCTGAGCGCTGTCTGACTTTAGTTTAACATATTCGATGTGTGCCAGAAGTAATTAACCTCTGCTAAATATCACTATGCGTAGGTGAAATCCGCACATTTGCAGTGATCCATGCAACTTTCTTCTCTTCAAGTGCTTTACCTGAAGATGCGGAACTGAAGATCTCCGCCACGCTTCTTTTTCTTTTTATGGCCTAAAAGTTGCAAAATAAGGCGCATATCTGGCGTAAGTGTGTTATTTAGCATTTAGCTCAGCATTCTACATCTCACTCGACTTGCGCTTTCACGCTACTCTTTATATGCAAGGGCACACAACGAAAGGTACAGTGCACTACACGTGTATATCTGCTCTTCTTTTCATCAAGGACGATTTCCGGCGGATTCCCGAAAGAGATGGTCGCATGGCTGAAGAAGGCTGCGGTGAACCCTGCTCTGGTCGCCTGTTGCCCCTGCTGCTCACTGTGCTGCCTTTTCTGCCAGCGTCGAACCTGTTCGTGTCTGTCGGCTTCGTGGTTGCAGAGCGGGTGCTGTACATCCCCAGGTACCTTTCTGACTTGGAACGGCAGAACGTTGCGCTAATCGTGAGGATACATGCTAGAAGAAGTTATATCCGCCATGACCCTCTGAGCACAACGCCACCCCCCTACCTCCCATTCCCCACGGCCTCTCGCGCGATGGAAAACTACGGGTTTGCTTTCCACTTTCTCCTTCGGGCACGCCAGGTTGGGCTTCCCTCGCGTGCTTTCCCCCGCACGCACAGCATACGACGTGTGGCGACAGTGTTATCGCCCTTGGACTTTACATGGGACACCACGGTGACGCCGACACCGACGGCAAAATCTTCCTGCAGTGTCCATCTAATTGGAATAAAAAAACAAAGGAAAAATGCGGAAGCAAAAAAGCTTTTGCTCTTGCGCGTGGTAGGGTTCTATGCCTCAATGTCTATGTCAGCGCGAGGCAAAGCACTCTTTACAGTCGCTCGTGGACTTTTCATAGATGCTGCCATATGCCGAAGTGTAGGGCATTCTGAGCCATATGGATGAAGAAAATTAAGAGAGGTATGTGTGAGCAACCAAGATTACCTGTTAAATGCAGTGATGTGTATTGGCTTTTGATCCACTTTTGCCTGTTCACAAAAATGGGTTAACTAATGTTCAGCACAATATATTTTCTGCTTTCTGACCCTCCGGCATTACTGAATGGAACACATTCACTTTTGCAGCTTTTTGAAGCCCCACTCATCTCGGTGCACCCAATACTCACACGCATTCCCCCTTCATGATACCCTCATTTTTTTTAAGGCACACGAACACGAAATGACGAGTAATTTTCGGCTCGGTGCACGAAATAATGCTGTCGGCAGCAAAACAGTTAATCGCCACCTTATTTGAAAAGTGTCTTTCGATGATTCGGTATTTGTCATCCACGCAAAATTATCTACGGTCGGTTTACAAAAGCGTCAGGATGGTGGTCATGCTTTACTTAGGAGTTTATTCATTCCTTGATTACCGAATACCGCCGCCAAATAACGCTGGTCCTCCGGTCTCTCAAACCATTTTCTTGTTTTCTTTTGTTTTGTTTTCGCTGTAACCTTCGTTAGCCATTTGGACCCATTAGGTTTATGAATAACACTGTTTGCGCTTTACAAAAATGGCGGCAAAAGAAGGAACGAAGAAAAACAGTTTTCACCCATAAACTTCCATGCAGTTGTCTGCAACACTCGGGATTTAGGGTAACATATTGGTGGAACGCTAGCCCCAATCAATGCTGTGCTAGCTTATCCTGCTGTTCTTTTTGCTAACTTCTGTTAAATCGCAGGCCACAAGTTTGCTTCGCATATTTGGGGTGCGAAACCGATGTACTCATTTCACTCGTCCTTATATTGTCTCTTTTATTCACCATACTTCTCATTCGAATGTGCCGAAAAAAAAAAGCCTTCCCAGTACCTGGATCTGTTAAATCAATAAAAGCAAATAAAAACGTTAAAATTCATGGTAAAGTGATGGTTAAAGAATACGAGGCGCTTTAACCTGACGACCACCAGGTCAACAGTTCTTACTTTTCTTCGTTATCATTGCTTTGTGGTCTACAATCCTGCGGTGGTGTGCGCAGTTTCCTTGCAAGTTTTCATGTTACAATTTTGCATTTGGATAATTCGGCATCTATTTCATTACGCATTAAAAAATAACACTCTAAGTACATGTTCAAACAGCCGATGTTAGCATGTTTGCTTACGTGCAGCCGTGCTGTGGCCATGTATACGTGTGCCTGCGTCATCTTATTTGGCTTTATTTTGGTGTTGGAGACAGGCGGGCGTGGACAAAAAGTTTGTGTTCATTTAGATCTTTGTTCCGGGGAAGCTTGCAAAGAATAACAATGGTAAAAATCAAAATTAACTAACACAAGGATATAAAATGTTGCTTACAGAGCAACCTTCTGGTTTATTTGGCTTCTTTTTTCGGTACATTTAGAGGCGTAAATTGTGTTAGTGGGTAGTTG
The DNA here is from genome assembly GCF_038994185.2 of Dermacentor albipictus. NCBI lineage: Eukaryota > Metazoa > Arthropoda > Arachnida > Ixodida > Ixodidae > Dermacentor > Dermacentor albipictus. The sequence goes on from NC_091829.1 coordinate 117,700,872, forward strand.
GAAAATGTAAGTCCAACAGTTTATTTGCACTCAATGGTGCATCATTGCCTAACTTGAGTGTAAAACAAGAGTTTCATATGAAACGTTTTACACCGAACAAAGACTGAGTCTTGCGGACTAAATATTAGAACGATGATCCTGAGATTCTAACAAAAATTAATGCTAAATATCTTGGCACAAATGTCCCATGAAGGAAGGAAGGAAAAAGTGGAGAAGGAAAGGTAGGGAGGTTAACCAGTTTGGCTTAACCGGTTTGCTACCATCTCTCTATTGAGGCATATGTTATAAAAACGTTATATTTAGAAACACTTATGTTGCGAAAAGGTGGCAACGCAAGCAGATTGGCTTATCGTCTGCAGTCCTGCACTCGTAAGGATTGCGGATTCTGAGAGGAGAATATAGGTCGTTACCAGACACAGCTGTCGGCACGGGTCTGGCGTCAGGTCGGGGTACAGGGCAGGTGGGCAAACCGAGGTTGGCAAATTGATGCCACGCGACTGCATGAATGAGGTGGATGGCGAGGGCTGATTGGGGAGTGTTGTGGTCAAGTGGACTTAGATCGAACGAGATTCAAGGTCACGGCGAACGATACGCGTCACGTTCTTATGGAAGGTCGGTGCGGTGGTAAGTTCGACGTAGAATTGCGTCGTAGTCAGCCATCTTTAGGGAGACGGAAGACCTGTGGAATGAGGCGGCGTCTCTCGGCTAGCTCGAAGTGGTGGTATTCTTGGACAATGGCGTCGATAGGGAGAACATTGTTGCAGATCCAGTTGAACGCGTCGTCCGTGATTTCTTTGAAGAAGTAGCCTACTTTGTCAAACTCGACCATTTTCTTGTCGGCTTCCCGGCAAAGAGCGAGCATGACTTGTATGTACAAGACATACGATTCAGCGGACGACTGCACTCGGATAGCAAGCAGTCAGTTGGCGGCCGGGAAGGTTTCCAAATAAGTAACCGAGCTTTCGCTTCAAGAAATTCCAGCTAGAGGGCTTGCCTTCATGTGTCCGGAACCGGACTCGTGGTGCACCCCCCCACCCCCCATGTTGAGCATTGAATTTGCTAGCATTACGGTAGAGTCCCAGCAGCTGTTCTGGTTAACCCATTCTACATGCTAAGGCTAGTGCTCGACGTTATCATTGTCTTGGCCGGAGAATGTTCCAGGATCGCGGGTACAGAAATGCGTGACGCACGATGTAGTTGAGACTGCATGTGTAGACGTGAAGGAGATGTCGTCACCGGGAACGATGTCTGAACGCTGCGTGGCGCAGCCGCTGCAGAGCACCGTGGCGACGACTGGGAACGCCAACATCCACCAAAATGTTTCGCGAACAAGGAATTATTTATGCTTAAGACAATAGACAAGACATATTTACAAAACAACTGCAGCGTTGGCCAGTTCAGCCAATAGCTCGAGCCCAAGGGGCAGGTCGCCTTCCTTTTTTTGGGGCGCCCGCACGCACTGTCCAAAGAGACACGCAAATGCATTTAGAAATATGTTTAAGTTCGAATAATAACCAACGTTCCGTTAAAATGAAGACAGCCGACTTGGGCACGGGATAAGTGAGAGTTCCGCGAAAAATTACTTTACAGGCCTGTGAAACGTGGTAATACGAAAAAAGGAGTATTTTGGCGGTTGAGTTTTGCTACGAATACAGCAAATATCTAGACAATTCAGCACACTTTAACTGCGTATAGTATGTTGTTTCAACACATATAGCATGTACAGTCAAATAATATCCACAGCACACATGAATATTTATCCATTGGCACCCCGTATTGTTAGCCATGTAAATTGTACTTTTGTTTTCAGGCGCGTTTGGAATTATACTTCGCACATACGTTGGTTCACGTGTTCAGCATGAATAGTTGCCTTGTTTTTCTTTCAACATCTAGCGCAGCGCAGTGAGATAAAATAATTAGAAAAGTGCGGCATACAATATTTGTGATGCCACAATTTCAGGTCATCAGCCAGCGGCTAAGGTGGGTGATTTTACAAAAGAAGCATTTGGCGACTTTTTGGTGCGTCGGAAAATGCGTTGAACACAACGAACTCAATGAGTAGCATTCACCAACCACAAAGCCTGCACATATATAACTAATTTCACCACTAAAATATTTTAATACGGCGTGGTATTATCGCATTAATTTTGTGGTTGATGTCTCTGCCCAGGTAGTGATTCTTGTTATGTGGAATTGGAGTACCGAAGCGTTATTTAATGTTTTAATTCTTACTGGAATATAGTAAAATAGTTCTTGTACATGTCAGGAAAGCACGGTATAAAGTGCTTACCGTTGATCTTGCTTTCAAACCCACATAATGCAGACGATAGTTATAACGCACGAGCGAAACACTCGTGAATATTTCAAGAATATTTTCAAGAATGGATAATAACTCAGACGACCTGACCTGGATGGTCGGTTCAACAGGATGTCTTATCTGCTAAATAATAAAACAAAAAGGAACGCAGAGTTTTAGAAGAAGTTTGGCACGTAATACCCTAGACTTTAATAATGCACCTAAATTACGCTAAATGTTAGCAAACTTGCCGCTAAATCACCTTTATGTTAACGAAAAGCATTATAGAGGACGGAGCCAAATAACGCAAAGTAGACTGTTCTCCGCAAGTAAGGGTGTAGCAGTGAATAGAATAGAATAGAATAAAAACTTGTTGCAATGGGAAATACTTGAAGGAGGGGTGCTCGGAGCCTCTCAGTGCAGGGCCCCACTGGCCTCTGCTGCCTGCCTGACCTGGCTAATTAAGGACTTTTGTCCTGCCATGTCAGAGCGGGTAAGCTGTGCCTCCCACTGCTCCATTGTCCTACTGGAATTTGGCCTATGAGGGTGCTTAGTGCACTCCCAGGTTATGTGTATTAGGCTAGGTGTGCCACCGCATCAAGGACAGTTCGCCCCATAATGAGCGGGATACATGGCGTTTAGCAATTTTAAATGGGGGAGTACCCCGGTCTATATTTTACGTCAATCGGCGGCCTCTTCCCCGCTAAGTTGTGGGTGAGGCGGCGGGTATTTTCTGCGGACTCCGCGCTGATGAGCAAGGATGTCTTTGGCATTTAAGTTGGTGGAATTTTGTGAGGGATAGTGCGGGTGGTTGGGGTTAGAAGAGGACGCCGTCGCTCGGTTAGTGAACCCTCGAGCTCACGCGTTAGCCTTTTCGTTCCCCTGTACCCCTGCGGACGCTTACTCACTGCTACTTAAAGGGACACTAAAGCGAAACAATAAATCAGTTTAGACTAATGAAGCCCTGTTTGAGAACCCTGCAGGCAGTCATTTAAAAAGAAATAGTTTAATTATTAGATGAGAAAATGAAGGTTCAAGTATCAGTATTTGAATTTCGCGCCGTAACCCCAGCGCCGGTTCGTCAGCGTGACGTCAGGGATACCAAAGTATGTTTTCAGATTTGGGCCGCGTTGGCTGATTAAAGGTTCCCGAAACTTGCCATGTTTCATATTTGGTTTCTTTAGAACACAATGTAGTCAATCTGTACCGCAATATATGATTAGTAGGCCCTAGAAGATGCCATCAAAATCCAAGACGTCACAGCCCCCAGGTGCGGGAACTTCAGTAGGTGTCGCCACCCGTATTTCATTCTTGTGCTTTTTACGGCTTACCAAACGTCTTATCGTTGTAAGAGTGGAGTTTTTGGTGTTGTAGAACGGTAATTTACTGATGCAGAAGAAATCATTTTTCACTTTAGTGTCCCTTTAAACCACTACTCTGGTGCCCGTAGCAGTGAGAAAGCGTCCGCTTAATTAACAGGATGCAACGCGCAGAACTAAAGAAATTAATAATGCGGAGCCGCAATTTTTTCGAAAATACAGCCATTTGCATTCCAGCATTTAAAACTTCTGAATATCCTTCCGCACTTATCATTTTCCTTGTAGGAGCATTGAAACACAGCGACCAAAGTATCTAATATAGCCGTCGCAGCCTTGAGCTGAACTCATCGCGTTCACAGACGTACGAGGGTTCAATTGCTCTTTCTCTCTTTTCTTGCTTTTCTTTATTACGTTTCTTCTGCTGCAATGTTTTCAGACTTCCGGAATGAAATATAAAGTATAAACCGGTGGTGGTGCAGACAGTGCTTGAAAAGCGCCATTTGTAAACATGGTCAAAGAAAGGCAGTATTACAATTCAAGCAATTTTGCAACTGCTATGTTTTGCTTACCTAAGAGTGTCTTACCGTAGAGGGCGAGTTTTCACGAAATTGCGTCGCCGCCTCTATAAATTGCCGGAACTTTCGCTCGATAGCATAACCCAGCCTTTTCTCTCTCTCTCTCTCTCTCTCTCTCTCTCTCTCTCTCTCTCTCTCTCTCTCTTTCTGTCTGTCTGTCTGTCTGTCTGTCTGTCTGTCTGTCTGTCTGTCTGTCTGTCTGTCTGTCTGTCTGTCTGTCTGTCTGTCTGTCTCTCTTTGTATTGCTTCTCTTAGACAGGTGAAATTTCTGAAAGGGCTGTGTGTGTACGTAGTCGGCGTGTGCTCGTGCCTCAAGTTCTGTTTTTCTTTTTCTGCCCTCTCGTCGTCTCTCCTTTTCTTTTTTTTATAACTGGGCCCGTCTGCAAATTTACTCTGCTTTCTCGAGGCGTCATCAGTAGTCGGAATATCGCTGAGCGTGTCGCGCTGCTAAGCACGAGGTCGCGAGATCAAGTCCCGACCGCGGCGGCTGCATTTGACAAACTAAAGCAAACAAAATTAATCCGGAGTCCCCCGCTACGGCGTTGCTCATAATGAAATTGTTGTTTTTGCACGTAAAACTCCACAATTCAATTCTTTCTCCGATCTGTTACCCCTTACGCTACTTCCATCTTATGATGCAAAAGCGCTGGCCAGTCTGCCAAATCACTCAATTGTGAGCCGCGATTTTTTAATATGTTGTGGTCACGTTGTCCTTTCGCAAATACACCGTTGCGCATTTTTTGGCGATGTCACCTTGTAGCTGTAGCCGTAATTCCCATTGCATATGCAACGGCTACTGTCGACCAACGGCTGTCGCGTTCCGCTGTTGAACTCTAGTTCATGGGTTCGGTTGGTCCCGGTCGCGGTGGCCACGTCTCGATGGTGGCGAAATGCGAGAACACCCGCGTGCTTAAATTTACGCGCACGTTAAAGGACCCAGTGGTGTAACAATTGTCCTAGAGTCTCCCACTACGCGCGCCTCGAAATTGGATCATGCTTTCAGAACGTGAAATTCCGGAATTTACTTACTATTTGTCGCGTGTGCCTGTATTCATGAGTGTCGTGTCCTCGACGCCGCGTCGCTGTGCGCCCGCGCCTTAATAACTGTGGGTCTTGAGAAAAATACCAAAGAAACCTTCAAGCTCACCGGCAAACATTGGAACTATGCAGATTGTACGTGGAGTGCATTGTATTTCAAATACAAACTTCATGCCTTCGCTTAAAGAACAATGCGTAGGATAATCCAAGGAAAAGCATTGATGCACGAATTTTATTCATAAAAGTAAACCTACCTACGTTAACTTGAATATATGGATAAGAACAACATAGCACCAGGTCGTGGCCGAGGAGCAACGCCAAATATATCGAGTTTTAAAAAAATAATAAAATAATAACGTGCCACCGGTGGACAAATTGCCTTTCCGTTCGCTTTCATTTCCCTGTTTCTTATCGTTTCTACACATAAATTAGAAACTAAAAATGCATTCTCTTATACATTCCTTGGCGTGGCTATATATACGCCTCATATAGCAAAAAATCAGCCCTTCCGTTTGCCCTCTTCTCAATCATTCCACATAATATCGGAAAGCGCGCAAATGATACAGAGATAATGCGCATTGGAATTCCATTGTGCGCATACATGTGCTAATAAGACTAAACGTGACAAGGCAACGCTGCAGTTCAGGTGAGAAGGGGTGCCTGCATTCCGAGACGAGCATAAAATCAATGAATCAATCATTTTTTATTGTGTTTCAACAAGATGACATTCACACATAACTATGAACAGACAAATGTAACATAGTCAGCAATCGTACCGGGACGCTTTAAAAGTAAAACTGTCAAATTGAGACGCGATGACCGCTGTTCGCATAACTTTCGAGGGGATGTGTTTTATTTCTTTTTCTTTTTTCATGTGTGTGCACTGCTTGGAACGGGAAGGTACAGCACTCTTAGGAAAAAATGTGCATCATTCATTGCTCCGTACTTTTCCCGCTCTTGCAAGCATTCTTCCGCATCGTCTGGGCATTTCCTGTGCAAAACTGCTCGCGCATTTCTGCAGCGTCGGCGTGTGCCTGCTCGTCGGGGAAGGCCTGTGCCGACTGCAGACCCTGGGGCTGCGAACGCTGAGGTGGCTCGGCGTGCTCTGCTGCTTCGTCGTGGTCCTCGTGTTCGCCCTTCGCACCTGCGACCGCAACAACGTGTGGCTCTCCCGTGAGGCGCTTTTCGAGTGAGTGGCCATCTCTGCAGGTGCTCTGTTCCAGCGGGAATTGAGCTAACGCTGCGAGGAGAATGCCTCACCCAGCTACCTACCTTGACTTCTCCGTTCAAACGCTTGCGCGATGCGAAAGAGACCTTACTGAGAAACTGCTGGTTAAGGTTGGCTGCCTTTAAAAGAGAATCAGCTATTCTACCGGCTGCACTAAAATAAACTCTGATTTAAGGAGCGACACTTTCAACAAATAATAACCAAATTTCTTGAGTGAGAAAGTATTCACATCTAAATTAAACCTCCTTTTAGCAGCTTACGGCAAATCATTAGATTGGTGACGGCGAGTTTCAAAATTCCTATTCTTCCGACATGAATCCCATAAATACCTTTCTTTCTTTCGAGATCTGTAAAAATATGCAGTTTACAAAAGTCTGATACCGTGTTTTATTGCCAAGGTACACGAGTCTAGGCATGTCGCTTCGTGTAAGGATTTTTCAAAGCTAACCGATCACCGTAATAAGAAATCTAGCTCCGAAAACCAATCGATATGTACTTACCTTTAGAAACGCAACAAACGTCGTTATTGAAATAATTTGCTGCTGTCAGCAATGGCACGGACTCCGCCTTTGTAGTCGTCGCGATTGGCTTTGAAGCTTGGCAAGCACGGGACGTTGCATAATGCCGGTTTCCGAAAGTCAGCTTCGCCTTTATACAGGTATGTTACTTGGTGAAGCATAAGCACGAGTATTGCAGCGAAGCATAACAAGCGTGGGGAGGGACAATTGCCACGGGACACAGCATGCACTTCTTAATCATACACGCGCGCACCCGGTATTTCCTGTCACAGTACGAGCACCGATATGGCTAATACGTGTACCGACAGGCCTTCAGAGCGTTTTCGAATGTGCCTGTGGTGGTTTAAGTCCTTAAGGGCAGTAAGTGACATGCATTTATTTTTTTCCAACCTACCATTTTTCGGACGTTTTCGCGGCCCCTAGGGAGTTCGAAAAATCGGACTTAAACTGTGCAACTGACCAAGAAGATTCTTCAAATTGTCCGTGAGGCGAACGAGTGGCGGAAGGAGGACAATAACAGAAAGGATCTATGCATTGATGAATGAACGGAAAAGGGAGTGTACCGCCGCTTCTTTCAAAGAGCTTGAGCTCAAAAAACATGGGTTTTGTCTAACGCCGAGATGCAGGTGTTCCTGATGCAGACCAATGTAAACTCTTTAAAGCAGTGAAACGCAACACTGAGGCGTTGTGCGCGTGTTGAGAGTATGTCAGGACAGTGTAGGTGGACACACCAGCTATTGAGAGAGAATCTCACAAAGTTCGGACGTCATACCAACGAGCTTGCTATCAATTGATAAAAGTAGCTCATATTCGAAAATATTTGCTTCTGTATGCATCTCCGTTTTATTCGCATTTGAGAATGTCCGGCTGCATTCGCACTTTTTTCGATGATATTTTATTTGTTGTGCATTTTACTAACCCCTCCCTTCTATTCTCTTCGAATAACATGAACACCACTCCTTAGTATTTAAATTGGATTAAGTCGTTTGTAAATTTTTTTGTCATATGCTTACAGAGAGTGACAGTATCGGGCGATATGGTTTCAGCCCGTCTTGACATAACACATTGTCCTGCATCACTCAGGGAATTTTGCACAGGCACTCAGGGAAAACCTGGAAAACTCCGGGAATTTGGAAATGTCAACTTGGTAGACACCCTGTAAGCTGCATCTGTTTAAGCATGTCTAGCGGACAAATCTCGTATATGTATAGCGTACGGGAACTTACGACGGTTTTACGAAAAGTCCTAGTGGCAAATTACAAGTACTTTACTGGGCGCTGTATACTGCACCAATTTTGTCCGCTTCGGATGTGTTATTAGGAGCTTCTCACGGAATTTTGATACCATCTTTCGTTGCTGGGGTAGAGTCATAAACTTCAGGCTTGTGCTCTTTGACGTTCGGTAACTTTCCAGGGCATTTCTAAAAAGTGTTGATGGCTTCAAATAAAAAGTCTATTTGTTACAGTTACTACAATTTACAACATTCTTTTCAAAGCGAAAACTCCCAGTGACAATTGCTGTTACGGATGCCGAGTTAAAACAGTCTTCCAGAAGCACGTGTTTACACAGCAACTCCCGAGCTAAAGCGTCCTCATAAGGGCCTCATGGCTGTTAGTTCACGTTCACAGGTAAGCAGCTGTTGTGACAGCCTGAAATACATAAACCGAATAAACCAAACAATATGTTTGGCTCACGGCCACGCTATCATACGACATGAACGCCCTTGCTTTCCCTAGAACTAACGAACTTAGAAGGCGCTTATAGACACCGTGTGTCTACAACTGTGCACATGAACTTTCTCTCTCTCTCTCTCTCTCTCTCTCTCTCTCTCTCTCTCTCTCTCTCTTTCTCTCTCTCTTTGTTTTGTTTGTATTTTGCTGCTTCCGCTAACCCCATCATGCCCTGTCCCTCACGCAGGTTAGTCGACCGCATGTCTGCTTACCCTTCTTGCATTTGTTGGTTTCCCTTGCTGTATCCCTGGTGGCTGCAAAATATAGCTTTTCTCTAAAGCTAGGTGATTGGCGATTGTAATAATCATTGTTTGTTTTCTCGTTGTTAATGCTAAAGATTCATTATCTAGCGCTCTGCAAAGTATTCATAGAGCTTGAATATCAACGTCATAGGACTTATTATGTGAAACTGGTGACAGTCGTTCAAGTGAAACAAACACTCTGTAAGTTGCTAATTTGCGCATCAGGCTGAGCAACTGCAACCTATTCTTGTCCCGCACTGGTGTGTACTTTGCGTGAAAGGCGAAAACTCAGAGACGTTACACTTTCCAGTGCATATTTAAGGAGAACACACTTTTTCACAAATCTTGCTGCTAGTACATGAAAAAAAAAGATACGCCGCTCTTGCACGTGTGAATGAGATTTGGTGAAAAATTCATGTTTACTTATACAAATCAACCTTACAAATGACAGCCGTAGAAACACTAAACAAATAAACAAACAAAACGCACCCTTAAGCTTGAGTTGAGTTGCATATGGCGAAGTAAGGGTAAAGTGAATAAGGTTAATAGCTCACATAGTTTCAGCTACTTCAATACAACATCGACATTTCTTGAAACTATAAATACAAGACGGCAGAGTAACGTGCGCCTATGTTTGCTAGAAATACCCACTTGATTAACTAAAAGGAAAAAGCATCGAATTCTTTTTTTTTTTCAGATCTGGCATCACAGATCTCTCTAGGAACGCCAAGGTGCATTACAACTACGCAAATCTTCAGAAGGACCTCGGGAACTCAGAGCTGGCCATCAAGCACTACAGGATGGCGATAAAGTGAGTCCGAAAGAAAAGCGCTTTTTTCGTCACATATCTGCCGATTCTAATGGGTGCGCCTGATGCCTATTTTGGTAATGTTCCAATAAAATTAAAGTTATTGATGTTGCAAAATGTAATGTCCGGGTATCTGGCGATTTCAATGTTCCATCTATCGTTGGCGATTCTTGTCGCACGATATCCGTGCCTTTATCATCTCTTCGCTGTGAAGCACTGTTCTTCTTTATCGAAAGTCTTGGATTAACGCAGTTTAACACGGTTCCAAATTCTGATGGCAACGTTTTATATCTTATTCTGGCTAATTTTTGCGTTGTTGATTTTTCTGTTGCTGTTTGCGGTTTGGTTCCTGTTGACCATCTGCATGTTTCACTCGAATTCGCAATTTTTCTAGAGGCGATTCATGTGTTCAGCGAGCCTGATTGCTCATTTGTTTTTCCAAACGGTGACTATCTAGGTCTTTACCACTGTTTGAATGATGCCAACTGGTCTGAATTTTACTGTTCCACAGATATCAAAAAAGCAGTCAGCCTCCTTACTCATAATGCAAAATGTGCTTTGGAAGCCTTCATTCCCTGCAAAGAGTTTCGTCCTGCTCGTTATGCTACGTGATATTCTAAGTAATTACGTGGTCGACTCCGCAAAATGCTACAGTGCCATAGGAAGTTCAAGAAAATATAATCATCGGAGTGGTACGAAACATTTAGTGCCTTGCGAAGCCAGGTGAAATGCGTATTGCGCAGAGACAGTGATGCATACGTTAAGTTTGTCGAAGAGCGCGTAAAATGCGATCCAAACGTTTCTGGTCCTATGTAAAAGAGAACAGTTCCGAGCGGGCTGAGTATAATGTCATAAATCATTCACCTCGTAGCATTCCTAGAAACTGCCACAATATCGCCATGCATTCGCTGAACATTTTTCCTCTGTTTTCCTAAATATAGCGCATGTTCCTAGCTCTGGTGACTTTCACGATAGCTTCAATGACCACTTCAACATTTCAAGTTTTACAGAACACAATATCACGGCCGCCGTAAGTAAGTTGAAACGAAACCATTCTCTTGCTTACGACCGCATACGAAGTTCTGTTATCAAAGGCTGTTCTATTTTTGTTCCTCTCCTTGCGCAAATCTTTAATCTTGTTTTGCGTGCAAGTGTCTTTCCTTGCTTGTTGGAAGAATGCAATAGCTGTGCCAGTTCACAAAAGTGGCAGGATGAGTGACATAAAAAATTATCGCCCCGTGTTACTCTTGTCTTCATTTGCAAAAGTGCTTGAAATAGCTATGTTTACACACCTGTCGCTTTTCTTTAAGGGTAAGATTAGTGTATACCAACGTGCCTTTGTTCAAGATAGATCTGTGGGAACAAATCTTGTTTCTTTTCTTGATGCTGCAGGACCCGCTGTTGCTAGCCGGAGACAGTTAGACACTGTATACTTCGAGTTGTCAAAAGTATTTGATGTTGTTTCTCATGATTTTCTTATCCATACATTCTTGAGTTACGGCGTTGGTACAAGCCTATGCAGGCTTATTAAACACTACCTGTCAACTCAGTTAAAATATGTTCGCGCTGGTACTCTTCGCAATATTAATCACCTTCTGGTATTCCGCAAGTGTCGATCTTAGGCACATTAGTTTTCAATATCGTTTTTAATAACCTTGAATAATGTTTACATTATTCGCGGCTCCTTTTATACGCTGACAATAATAAACTTTACCGTAAAATAGAATCAGAGCAGGATTGTGAATTATTAGAGGAAGATGTTATTTCTGTTGCGGAGTGGTGTGCTTCCGACTGTTTGCCTAATAATTCAACTAAGGCACTTGTTTACTTTATTCGCAAAATGTGCCCTTTATTAGATGAATTCTCACTTGACAACATTCCTTCGAAAACAGCGAGTTGCCCACCCGACTCAGGAATATTGGTTGACTCCCGGCTGATTTTCGAACATGTTTCAAGCATCGTTAATGCATCCTACAGGAAGTTAGGCCTTATATCAAGGATGACTAAAAAGTTTACGAATGTGAACGGAGTTATTCTCTTGCATCTTTCTTTTGTGTGCTCGAAGAGACAGTTTAGTCCTGTTGTATGGAACTGTATTAATTTGACCATTGTTGCAAAAATTGAATGTGTTTCGCAACGTTTCATTCGTATCCTGTACGATCGATTTCTCGGACGCCGTGTATATTATGCATAAGAGCGTGTACTGCACAAGTTTAATATTAGGGCCCCTAGAAATAAGGCGAAAATACCGTGGTTACTTATTTTTGCATAAACTATTTCACAACAACTTCCGTCCCCGGTTACTGTCAGCTGTAACGTTCTGCGTGCCTCGCTCTAACCTGCATAATCCTAGCATATTCTACGTGAATTCCTCTTGAATAAATGGAAAATCAGCCATCCACCCGTTCGTTGCAATTGCTACAAAGGAAACCTTTAACAAAGGAAACCTTTGCACTTTTAACGCTATAACATGTCTTGTAAAACAAGAAAATAACTTGCGTGATGATCATGATATATTCAGTTCTACCATTTACTCATTACCGGACTGTCTCTGAATAATTCAATTTTTTATGCACTTTGTACTAATGTTTGAAATATTCTGTTTTGTGTTTCGGTTTTATCTTCTTTGTGTAACATAAGTGCACCAATATTAAGGCGTAAAGCTGTTGTTGGGCACTTTAAGGAAATAAATGAATAAATAAAATTACTAAAATTAGGTTGAAGTTAACTTAAAATACAACGTGCGGTGTTCATATTGTGTTTCAATATTCCGACTGTTTTCTTTTGTTGTTGTTGTTGTTTTCGCAACTTCTTCAGGCAAGTCGAACTTTTTTATTGTTGCACTGTGCCTTCCGCTTTTTTTTTTTCAGACTCTGGCCAAAGCATGCCAGCGCGCATAATAACCTGGGCACGGTGCTTGCGTCGACCGATGAATCGGAAGATCACTTCCGGCACGCTTTGCGGATCAACCCAAACCATCCGGGAGCTCACTTTAACCTGGCGAACATCTACAGGTTAGTAACATACACCAAATGCTATTCACATTGCCGAATGTGTTACCAGACGCATTTTCCTTTCCCAGTCACATCACTCCGAGCCTAAAGAGGTGCCAGTTGTAGTATGTGAACCCTGTTTACACCTGCTTGTTGTCTTTCTCTCTCGGTACATTTTACCGTATGTTTCTCTGAGGACATTTGGAAATTACTAAGCACAGTTCAGCAAAGATCAACGAAGATTTCTTCTCAGGGAAACCATTCTCCGCTGCGCGATTCAGCATGCGTGTGATCATCACTAATTGGCCAACTGCGTCTCCCGCATCCAAGATAAGACGATCGTGAACTCAGTTCCCGTGAGCTAAGCGTCGTGTACCAAGTTCGCAACTTAAAAATTGCTGTTGGTGAAAAAATTATTCACAGCCCTCCCTTACGCAACCATTCAACCACCAGGTCTTGCTTTGGGGCGTTCAACACTATACACTGATTTCGATATTGTTTACCGAACGAGTTGTAAATTGTCCATTCACAGCCAGATGTCAGGAGCAGAAGCCTACATTCGTAGCCTTGGACAACATTCTTTAATGTTGCCATTTCACCAGGAACTCCTCAGTGAAACTTATGTGTATATTTCATAGAGCAAACAAATCTGTTTACTATCTGAATAACAATGGTTGCGGCAATTTTGTGGTCAAGGCTTATTTATTACCCCTCTAGTGCATAAACATGTGATAGGAACGCAAGTTAGTTGAGCAGTACAGTTCAATAAATAATTTCGTCAAATTAACCTAATACAGTAATTGCTTCCATATTCATTTGTGTGAATAATAGAGGAAGAAATAGTTCATCTCCAAACAAAAGCCCTGAGGGGTGGTGTAAGGAATATCTTTAGTATACGCGAAAATCATTTTCCTTATTCGTTTCATACTCAAGACAGATCAGCTGAGAGCACCTCATTAGTAACCAGCACAAGTAGGTACTCAAGGTTATACATTTTGGGTACACAGAACTCGAAGCGACATATGGAAGCGCTCCCTGTATCACCAGTGTTATGTGTTACTATTTCGAGTATACGCAAGAAATCGAAAGACTGCTTCATAAATATGTTCTATGCAGAAAGAAAAACACTTTGGAAACCGTAACAAAAATTACACAGATCTTGCTCCTATGAAAGACAATGAAGTCGTAATTGACGTATTTTTTTATTTTATTAGCATTAAAAATGTGTATGTGTGAAAACTTGTGTGTGTGTAGGAAGTGTGGGATGCCGATCACTGAGTATAGGTAGAGAAGGGGGCGGGATAGCTGAGGATAGCGTGTGTGTGTGTGCGTGCGTGCGTGTGTGTGTGTGTGCACGTGTGTGCGTTTGTGTGCGTGTGTGTGTGTGTGTGTGTGTGTGTGCGTGTGTGTGTGTGCGTGCGTGTGCGTGTGTGTGCGTGCATGTGTGTGTGCGTGTGTGCGTGTGTGTGTGTGTGTGTGTGTGTGTGTGTGTGTGTGTGTGTGTGTGTGTGTGTGTGTGTGTGTGTGTGTGTGTGTGTGTTTTTCATGTAACTCGAACCAAGGCCGTCCCGTAATGCTGACCTTCTGTCGTGTTTATCTTGTATGTCGAATTCTTATACGACGGCTTACAATTTCGTTGATGTCCCCGAAAGTATACATTCAGTTGTTATTGTAGCGCTGGTTGACCAATGTGCACGTTTTCTTTCTCGTGTATAAGTATTTCTGGCACTCTGTGCCGCAGAACGCGAAGGGCAAGCAAGAAGACCTAGACGAGCACAAGAGCCTGGAGACGGCCTCGGTCCTCTTGCTTGATCTTCGTTTCTTCGGCAGCTAGGCGACAACCGCCTAGCCCCGCACTAGATTTTCAGTATAAATCTTAGTTTTCACGTGTAATGCACAGTTTGGTGAAGAAAACGGAACTGGTTGATCTGTATGTGTGCCAATACATTTGCTAGTGCGTATAATATTTATTTGCTCATCGCACCTATACTCCCTGCAACATACCCAATAATTTGCACGTGCATGCGGTAGCCAACTTCCGGCATCGTAGCCTCTGCTGAATCTTGAAATGAATTGTCACGCCATGCAACCTCGATACGTTTATTCGGTTTCATACAAAGCAAGCGGGGTCAAAAGGACGTGGCACGGACGCTACTGGAGCGTGCCTTGGAGCTGGAACCCGATTTCTGCGAGGCTTACTCGTCGTTGGCGGCGCTTGCCGCCGAAGAGGGAGACCAGGCGGAGGCCGAGAGGCTGCACCAGATGGCGCTGAACAGCGACGACCGCAATGCCGACGCTCGCAACCATTATGGAGCATTCCTACAGACACAGGGTAAGTAGCATTTGTGTCCTTCTAAAGCGTGACCACAGCTGAGTTGATGCTGCTTTGCGCACGAGAGAAGGAAGGAAAATTGCGACACTTCGCTTTTGAGAGCGAACGAGATGCAGTGGCGATAGCCGACGGGAACTGCCCACGGTTTCTCTAATACAAACTTCTCATAACGTATTCATGGCATTCTCAACATGCTTACACCGTAATACGATGTGTTGGAAGCGGTCAACTGCTAATATTATTGATTCGCAAGTGCCTCTAGTTTGCTGGTAATGACACCGGGAACAAAGGTACAAGGACAATCAAATCTCCTTGTTAGTATCCGTGAATAAGGTTCAAATAGCGGCTACGCTGGGTCTAGCCTTCCGCGAAAGAAACTCAAATAGCCGTCTCTAATTAGCTTGCCGTAAGATTGTTCAGCTTCACAACCTGCTGCTAATATTCCATCATATTACAGGAACTGCGCATTTTAATAAAATGTGCAGTGGCTGCAAGGACTTTTCACGACGTCAACACATCACAGACGATTACGATACTCCCTAGTGGGAAAGTTGAGCGTAGCTCTATATGTGCTTTCATTTCGCGATGTATTTGCTCGCGCGGACAATGTGTCTCGTGGGGCACGTTGCAAACGGAGCAAAGTGGGGCGCGACTGCCTCGGTAATCGGCAGATCGCGAGAGGCAGCGCGTGGGTGACATGCGGGCGTGATTCACCGCAGTTGCCGCAGACAGACCTCCCAGATGACACGCGCTAGTCTGGCGCCATCTCGTAGCCATTGTCGCAGCAGAGCCCGCCTTGAGCACCACTATGCTTTTCTTCTCACGCTTTCGCCGCATCCTCCTCCTCTGCTTTCCTCCCGCGCTCTGGTCGCTATTGCTGTCTTCCGTCCGCCGCTATGCTACGCGTTCGCTCTTTCATAGTTCGCTGTGCTCGTTCCCTCGGTTACGCCGACGCCCACGTTTGTCACAGGAACGCGAGCCTAAGAAAAATAGAATTTCGATAGCGCCTCGAAAAGCGAATACGTGTTCTAACGAAAACTGTTAGGGCGACAGACAAAACAATGACATCAGGCTCAATAACAATCGTGACTCGTTAGTTCACCATAGAATAGCTATCACCGCTAAATATGGCTACCGTCTATTCTAGAATGGTGGGAGATTTATGAATATCCCCGCTGTTCCTGCGCACTTTGCGAAGCAGTTAATACTGCTTTCTACTTTGTTTGCCTCGATAGATCTTTTCCATCATGTTGGTAAGATAGATAGATAGATAGATGGATAGATGGATAGATAGATAGATAGATAGATAGATAGATAGATAGATAGATAGATAGATAGATAGATAGATAGATAGATAGATAGATAGATAGATAGATAGATAGATAGATAGATAGATAGATAGATAGATAGATAGATAGATAGATAGATAGATAGATAGATAGATAGATAGATAGATAGATAGATAGATAGATAGATAGATAGATAGATAGATAGATAGAATGCTGGTACCTCATGATGAAAATATTTACTGATGTTTTCAAGGTGTGTACGCGTTTCATTTTTCACAGGGCGCATGGAGGAGGCCATGGCTCAGTACCAGCGGGTTCTGCATACCCAGCCTAATCACACCGCTGCTTTGCTGAACGCCGCAAGAAGCTTGCGTAGCATGAACTTTAACAGGCAGGCTGAAAACCTCTACAAAAGGTACAGTGTAATAGACAATTCACAAAAGCGCTTAAGAATGCATTTACTTCTTTAATCACAAGGTTTTCGGCATTATTTACTTTTGTTTTCACAGTATCCATAATATAAGACTTGAAGCTCAAGATAATGTTTTTGCAGAACATGCGTACAGTTGTCTACAAGTGGAAGCGGTTTAATATTATGCCCTCTTTATTTGAAGGCATCTGGGCTTTATGGATACCTAGGAGTCGACATCAAATGTTGATGTTTTGCATCCTGAGTTATTGTTTGATTGTGCAGAACAGAGGTATTCACACTGGCACTATTTGTACGCTAGACTTTTAAGATATATTACGCAAATTTAATGCCGGGTGTCGAGTGACACAATCGCCGGGCGAAAGGCCTGGCATTGACCAAAGCCACATTCGCTTCAAAACTTGCGCAAGAGAAGTGCTGTGTTTGGCGCAACTGCAGGGGACAAGTTCATATTCATCGAAAACCCTGAATTGGCTTTTGTTTACACAATCACTGTATTCGGATTTGTTGTGGACGTACAGATAAGTAAACTTGAATTCACAATTTTGCTAATATGTTTGAGTGCCTACAGAAGAAATCAGTTTCACACAGTGGCTGAAATCGATGCCTCTTAAAGCAAATTTTCCTTTGCTTGTCCGCCCCGCATTTAGTGTCGCTGAATATGCCGCCATAATTTCGAGCCAGCCTCTCTTCCCGACCGAGAGGCAAGGTCACATGGCATACGTGTAGCATTGCACTGAATGTCTGCAACGTCACCGATTATAGCTAGTGACTTTGTTAAGTCATGGAATGTTCAATGCATAGAACCACCACTTGAAGTGTACCGCGCAGCTTGAGACGAGGACTAAACAGAAAAGAAAGTATCTAAAGGAGACGGAACTCGTGACGTAAATGTGACGCGGTCTCTGGGCTGTGGTGTGGGAGAATAGCAGGAAATGGATGTCACTTGGGGTATCTGGTCAAGGCAAAAAGAAAGAGCGTTCACGTACTGTATACATCTTCTGTAATCCTTGAATTATTTAGAGCTATTAATAAAAAACTCGCTGTGCCACGCTTTGCAGTAGTCGCCAAACAAATTCAGCTACATAACCGAAAATTTGATAAGGCTTGGAGAGGGGTCCTTTAAACAGAGTGCGTTGCAGAATTTCGACAGCACTGACCAAGCCCACATTGGCTCTGCAGACGTATACGTTTGCCGTTTTTTTATCTAACTCTACCCTATATCCATCCAGTCGTTAAAGTGGAGGAAATCTCGTTGCCCACATTTAGCGTTTACTCACAAATTCCTTTGGATCATTTATTTCTTTAGCATGTAAACATTCGGAGGTGCTTGAGGCGAAAACACTAGTGCCACCGTTGTAGTACACATGCCATTCTCTCGTTTTTCTCTCAGAGCACTAGCCGTCGAGCCGGATCCCCAAGTGATGGACAACCTCGCCGTGTTCTACGTGAATGCCGGTCGCCTGGACGAGGCACATCAGCTCTTTGAAGATGTGCAGGGGCGCTTTCCAGAGCACCTGGATAGCAAAGTTCACCATGTAAGCCTTTCATATGGCTGTAACTAAATTGAACGTGGTGGTGGGCTTTTTCGCTCGTAACTTGCGCGTTTACCGAGCGCACATTTTCACACGAGACCAAATGAGGCAGACACAGAACAAGCGCTGATTGGTTAGACTGCACAGTGCGTAGTGGCCCAAAGGACTATCGCAGTCATCATTCGATTTAACGGAACGACCAAATCGTGGCACTTTTTAAGAAAAGTTCTCTTTTCGCGATTTCCGTTCGATTTCGAGTTTGCGGTGTCTGGGTATCATATGTTAGATTATTTGAGGCATTCTATTGCACGTAGGACCACAAAAAATGGCGTCATATAGAGCATGTTAGCGTATAACTTGGTTAGCTTAACCAAGTTAGCGTATACCTAGCTCCGGAGAAGTTATAATGCGCAGTAGTCAAAACAAGGCTGAAATTCAATTCAGTTTTCAATTTCAATTTTATTTTCTCATCTTACGATACAGATGGAGGGGTCGCAGAAAAAAAGCTACACCCTGCAGGGCAGCTACAAACCTAATGTTGAGCAGGGAGGCAGTACTCGAACCGATATTCCCGAAGTTAGAACTGTGCTCATAGGACCTGGACCGAAAATGTGTTTTTTCTTAAACAAAAACGTCGGTTCATCCCGAACACAATTCAGTCTAAACAGGAAGAATCTGTACTATAGAAAAGAATGCTAAGCTAAAAAAAGAGGTGAAGCTAAGGCGACTCAACAGTGGGGGGGCATCGAAGAAAGACAGACAAGGTCTTCCGGGGGAGCCTCTTTTCCCTGGCAAATTTCAGACAGGAAAACATGGCAATAAGCCACATGTTACACTAACGCCTCCCGAAAGATCTTGTCTTTCTCCGATGTTTACCGCTGTTTATTCGACTTTTTTCTTAAAACTGTCATTATCTGCTGCAGAACATCGCAAATGTGCCACTGGTGCAAGTCTCTTAACTCTTTTTCATATAAAATGCTTCCATTCCTCGAACGAAAGCGTATCTCCGCCGTTGCCCACAATTTCGGCACTAGGACTCAAAGGACCAAAGGCGCAGAATCGGCTCTATGTTCCGGTAACTGTCGAGCGGCTTCATTATTGATGAAAAGCTACATCACGTTTGGGCTATGTTTGCATTCCCGTGTCCCGTGTTAGGTTGTGCACTTGTTCAACTTGCAATGCGACGGGTCAATTCGGTCTACAGAAGTTAGCTTTGCATAGTTCGGTTAATCTCGACCTTCTAACCATATACAGTGAACAACTGTTCATTTTCATGTATGTGTGTTTCCTGTTGTTTTTTTTTATATATCAACAGAGTTCATGAAATTCTGCACGAACGAGCAAATTAGGTTAACATTATACAGAAATACTAAAATCCTCCTTACCTACTCGAGGACATGCGTTTTTTTTTGTCGACAAGTGATTACTTATTCGCGCAAGAAAATAAAATAAATCAAGCCGACTCGATGCGGCTTTTTCTCCTCCACAAATTGATTTTTGATTCAATGCAAATCAATAATAAAATAAACAGACCCGAACTATCCTCGTTACACTTAGCGCAGAACCACGTATAGATCGTGCCGATATCACAAATTCATCGTGCGGGATGGTTTCACGCACAAAATGCCACAAAAGTTCCAATGTTGCATTTTCGCTCTTTAATAAAGATTGTGTAATTACTTTCTGCTAATCGTCAGCAGGCTACCTTCGGCCACATATGCCAAAACCGGAGCGACAATTGTGCTCGTTTTAAGTGACATGTCTTTTGTTATTGTGCTTCTTCGCACATGTGAAGCATTTGTTCACTGCAAGACTGATATATCTGAATAATTTTTTTCATTACTCCCTTTTCGGATATGGGCTCTGGCTACTGCAAATCAAGGAACGAATGCATGTGATAGCAATGTAGCGGCGCATTGTAAACAACACATCAAGTCACAAAGCGTAACGGGGTCGGAATTCGGCTTCGACTCGTCGCCACGCTTCCACAAAAGAAAATTTTATTCATTTCGCTGCCCTCACATTGTTGTTACGTTGTTACGTGGAATAAATTACCGGTGAAAACACCCTTGGTTAGTACTCTCAAAACTGAGCATGTGCTTGTTCCATCCGACCTTTACATTACATTCAATCCGATTTACATTAACGAACACCTCACTGTCGACAAAAAACGTTTAGTGCAAAAGGCGTAGCTTATTGCTATATTTCCTGTCGTGTGGACTGATTGCACACTCGTCCCCGAATACTTTTCATCGTGTCTTTGCTATCACCAGTCGAAGTCATACCATTGCTTACATCTTTTAATATCTCTATTCTTCACATCAATGCGCGAAGTTTGCGCAAGAACCATGATACCATTTCTGCATTTACTGACTCACTCAATCATTCGTTTTCATTTATGTGTATTTCTGAAACATAGCTTGATAATGCGGGTAGTAATTCATACGTTTTCGCCCATACCGAGCAGAATACTGCCATCGTATTTCGGATCAATACGATGGTTCTCCTATATTTGTTTCACGCCATACTATATACACAAGCGCAGACTTGATCCTTTTCCTAATGTAAATCACTGTGAATTGGGTATCGTATGGTGAATCGGAATTCGGTATCAATTGAAACTGACTTACAGCTGAATTCTCATAATGTTAACAGTTTTATTGTTATTTGTCTATACCGCTCCCCTTCTTCATCTATCCCTGATTTTCTGGGGGAACTCTTCATGGTTCTTAAAAAAGATACTGCTTGAAAATAAGCAAATCCTAAAATTGTCGATCGGTGATATTGGCATCAACTTACTTGACAACAGAAGTATAACAGCTTATACAGAGGGTTTTCCGGGTTTCCGTCTGGAATCATTAATTATCTCTTCTAATAGGCGTTCTGCTCATGGTACCAAGACGCTTCTTGACCATGCTGTAACTAACATTGCGCCAACTCAAAATTCGGGTGTCATAGATACTCAGATCACAGACCATTTCCCAATATGACTCTCCTTTCAGGCCGAAATACCGATGTCCGAGCCTTGCTACCTTTCCTCCAATTTTTACCGAGATAGTTTTGTTAACACTACAACGAATACTGATTGGTCTGCAATCGACTCCCTGCATTATCCCGATCAAGCTTATAAAAATTTTTGATCCATCTTTCTAGAAGCCGTTCTCGCTAACACAACTACAGTCAGATGCAGGAAACCTTTTAAGTTTCCCAGTAACCCTTGGGTTTACTAAACCACGCTATAAACCCTTGGTTTACTAAAGTTTTACCGACTAGTATGAAAAAACAAGAAAACCTATGCAAAAAGACTTAAAAGAAACCTTTTAGTGTACGCGTAGCTGCACGCAATAAAAATTATTATAACATTCTGAAAACCTTGCTAAAGAAGTCTAAACAACACTATTACGACAATGAATTTGTCAAACACAAGAACAATATCAAAAACAATGACTTCTTTTATTTATTTATTTATTCATTTATTATACCTCAAATGCCCCAGAGATGGGGTATTACAAGAGGGATGGGCTTAGTTTAACAAAACAGTGATTCAAGAGCAGCCTTGAAGTGATGTGCGCCGAAGTGGTGCGTGACGTCGGCAGACAGACCGTTCCAGTCCGTTGGGGTTTTCACAAAAAATGATCGTAGATGGGAGGTAGACTGCGCCGGGGGAGGATACACGGCTTTTCTGTGCTTAATGCGGCTGGACTGACAATGAGCTGGTAATATAGCTGAAATTTGGAGTGGTGAATGATAGAATTTGGGGAAAAGACAGTATAAAAATAAGACGTCGGGATTCTAAATTAGTATGACCGGCACGGGTTTTAAGTTCAGGCACGCTTGTATTATAAGAATATTCAGAGTAGATAAACCGGGCTACACGGTTTTGAACTGATTTCAGTGTATTAGATAGGTTATGTTGATGAAGATCCCAGAGAGAGCATGCATATTCTAACTTAGGGTGGACATATATAACATAAGCTAATAATTTTACTGATGGGGGAGCAAGTCTTAGGTTCCGGCGGAGAAAACCGAGGGTTCGATTCCCGGCATTGGCTACGCTAATGACATGATGTGACCAAGTTAGGGTAGATGAAAAGGTTATGCCGAGGTATTTATATGAGTCAACGGATTATATTTCGGAGCCGTATATGGTGTAATTCCCTGAATGTTGTTGCTGTCTGCGATACAAAGAAACTGGGGAGGTTTTTTTAGCATTTAAGGACATCACCCATTGGTTACACCATACTTCAATGCGTTTTAGGTCATTTTGAAGCAAACACATGTTTGTAGTGTTAGTTATGCGTCGATAAACTACACAATCGTCTGCGAACAATCGAATATTAGAAGAGATCTCAGTAGGAAGGCCATTAATTTAAATTAGAAAGAGTATTGGTCCGAGAACTGTTCCTTGTGGTACGCCTGAAAGTACAGCAGATCGGTTAGATAACTGCATGTTAGTAAATACAAACTGCTGCCGGTTAGTGAGAAAGCCACGTATCCAGTCTTGTACAAATGTCTTAATCCTGAGACGGGAAAGTTTTAGGAATAGCCGTTGGTGTGGAACTTTGTCAAATGCCTTTTCAAAATCTAAAAAATTGCACCTACAGGTACGTTCAAGTCGAGGTTAGAACTTAGATCACTAAGGAATACAGCTAGTTGGGTCATGAATTTCTTAATACGCTCATGAAGGTACCTAAGTCCGGTAATGCTGTGGATAAAATAAACTACAACAATAAAACTCATACTGATTCTTCCGGCATAGCAGATAGTTTCAGGGACTACTTCTATAACATATACAGCATTCGTCATATGACTACTACTTATCTCATTTATTGCTGTAATCATTCTTTTTTATCTTTCCCATAACTGCAGATGAGAATGTTGCATGGTATTAGCTCTAAAGAATACCAGCGCTGGCTTAGACAATATTTCGGTATTTCATCTAGAACTTGTTGCACCACTTGTTGCTGATACACTTTGTATAATAATTATTAATATTCTTAAATGTGGTATTTTCCCATTTCCACTAAAAGGGCAAAGATTATTCCTGCACATAAGAAAGGTAATAAAATGGAGGTGTTTAACTTTCATCCTATTTCCGTTCTATCGTCGATCAGTAAAGTTGTTGAGAAGTTATTTTGTAAGCGCCTAAATTTTGTCTCGTCGTACTGACGGTGAAGAAGGCAGCAAAACTGTAGTTAACTTAACTAGCGTTTTATTGGGCGAACTTGTGCCCTCAAAAGTACACTACACTCCAAGAACAACGATAGCGGCGAACACACTCGGCGATCGTCGAAAATTTGATCAGCGGGTCAAGCGCGTCGGCTTTTGCACATCAGTCGCCGAATGTTCCAGAGTAATCGCTGGGACCCGCGTGTCTTCCATAAAGTTCTACACCATTCGCGTAGCGTGATGAAATCAGATTACACAAGGTACGGTGACAACAGACAGCGGATAGAACCATCGATAACGTTCGAGAAACTTCCGATACATGCCGGCCCGTCCTCCTCTGTGCGATAACATTCGTGAAACATGATCACCCGATAAAGAGAAACAGGTACACGTGTCAATATTTACTTTAAAAATAATTTGTTGCAAACTTCTCAATTTGGTTTTCGCGCTGGCAGTTCGACTAACTTAGCTTTAATATCCCTAACCGACTACATTCGTCACTCGATTGATACGGGTAACTTCGTTGGTTCGGTATTCTTGGACTGCACTAAAGCTTTTGATACAAGTAAACAGAACATACTTTTTACTAAGATAGACGCCCTGGGAGTTACCGGTCCAGTACTAGAACTCCTCAAAAGTTCCCTGCATGATAGAGAACAAATGTTTTGTCCTTATTCTGATACTAAACTTATTAACCAAGGTGTACTACGAGGCCCCATACTAGGTGCCTTACTGTTCTCTATTTATGTTAATGATTTACCCACGTGTCTTAAATTGCCACATTGTGTACCAGACGCAGACGATACCACTATCTCGTTGCGTGAGAATTCTTTAACAACCTTAATCCTTAAACTAAACAATGAGCTTGACCTTGTTGTTGCATGCTGTTCTTCCAATCATTTAATTATCAATCCTTCAAAAACTAGCCAAAAAATACTACCTGGCTTGCCTGAGATAACTCTAAATGGTCACCACATTGCCGGCTCTGACTGTGTATTATTTTTAGGCATCAAATTAGATTCTAACCTAAAGCTTTCTCAACATATTGCCCTGTACCTTCGGCATAAGAGCATTATACAAATCAAGAGCGTATTTCTCCAAAGACGCATTATTGACATTATACTCTGCCTTCATTCACAGTCACATTAATTATGACATTGTTTCCTGGGGAAACACATATAACAGTCATATCTCGTCTATTCAGCACTTACAAAACCAAGCAATACGCATTATAGCTAGCAGCGGGTTTTTCAAGAGTGCTACTTTATTACTTCGTGAAAACAGCATCCTTCTTGTAACGAACTCGGTCAACTATCATCTTATAATTACTAAACTTACTACTACTAAACTACTAAACTTACTAAACAGCTCTGATGCCGATTTAGTGATTCCAGGCACCTCATCCATAACAATAAATAATAACAAGGTATGCACGTAATTCCAATTTTCTTCTACCTATGATTCATTCTAGCTACGAAAAATGACATCATCATTCGCTGCTATACAACTGTGGAATGGTTTACCCATCAGCATTAAATCTTCATCCTTTCATACATTTAGTCATGCTCTAGCTGTTTTATATGTACAATTAAGTTTACGTCTTTCATTACACTACACTTGCCGTTTGTATGTATTGACAGGTTTTTTTCATGCACTATAGGCTTGTATACAGACAATTTGTTTTCGCTAATCTTATTTTTCTATGTTGTATTTTCGCAAGTGTGTTTGTTTCTTTTCGTTAGCTTGCTCTTCTTCAATACATATCTTCATTGTTATTATTATTCGAGGGTCCCGTTGCCGTCTTTGACTTTGGGACCCTCGTCTGTATATTGTCTCTTACCAATTCATGGTATTTAAAGAATAATAAACTAAAACTGTGGTAGCACACACTTGTGTGTGTGTGTGTGTGTGTGTGTGTGTGTGTGTGTGTGTGTGTGTGTGTGTGTGTGTGTGTGTGTGTGTGTGTGTGTGTGCGTGCGTGTGTGTGTGTGTGTGTGTGTGTGTGGTAGATACGTTAGGTGCCTAGGCATTGCAGAAGTATTTCAAAAGAAAAAAGAAATAATAACAAGGGTTCACTGCTTACGAACTAATTGGCAAGACAGCCGTGGGGAAATATAAATTGCACAAGAAATCATTACTGGCAGCTGCAGAAAGCTTGCCCTCATTCGTTCCGCCCATTCCTAAATCAAATCATGCTATGAAGATATGCCATTATTGGAATGAGCACGTGCTAAACCTACGTGTTAAAATCAGGCATTCAAGTGGGTAATAACGTTTTCTCATTAATTTGTGTGCCCCATAATTTTTAGGGGTGTATTCCTGGGTATATAATTAAAACGTCAATGTGGTTCAAGTATACAGGTTACAATTTTGAGACCTCTATTCTGCATGATCAGACTGCAGGTGTCTCGTGGGTATTACAATCGCGGATAACTTTCTGTGGCTATAAGGGGAAAGCCATGGAGGCGAAGCCACCACACTTGTATTAGTGTGAACGTTGTTCCGTGCTAGCTCGACATCGCTTTGTCAAACCTTCTGCCTCATCGTACCGCACTTTGTGTTGAAGCAGAGCGCGCCTTGGCGCTATGGTTGCCAACCATTCGGAATTTTTCGGGGCAGTCCCAACTTTTGAGTAAGTGTCTCTAGTCCCAAATTGATACAACCGGGGTGGTTAACTGTCCTGACTTTTGCTTGTTTGTTTCACTAAAACACAATCTCAAAGCGAGCTTTCGCTTTCATAATGGGTGGCAGCTCCGTGAGCACACTTCTCTTTTTCGTTCTTTTCATTTGTCAGTAACACAAAAGTGGTATCGTTTTCCTCGTGTCTTTAGTACTGCTGTGTGCCGTTTGTTGTCTTCTGTTGTGTTGCGTTTCCAGTATTTCTGCCTATATTCGTAACCTCTCGAGCGAGGTTACTACGGCACTTTTTTTCATGTTAATCTCGACATGGTAGTACTAAACATGGTAGTACTAAACATGGTACTACTACACTGTCCAGTATTGTGGTGCAGTCTCGCTGCTCCTAGCACCGACACGAACAGTCGTCGCCCCTCCCGGCCTTACCCACTACCTCCCGTCCCGGCTTGGTCCACTCAAGAGTCGTCAATCCTCTGAAGCGCGTGCAAAAATGCTGTTAAGTTTCATAGCGCGTTGAAATAGGGACCTTTTTTATTGCTCAGTGGAAATATAAAAGTACGTAGTTTAGATATTAGCCTAATACAGATGAGTGCGTGGAGCAGAAGAAGAAGCCTGTGCTTTGAGTCCTCGTCCAGTCCAAAGCACTTTGCAGGCTTTGAATGGCGCCTGACACGGGCAAAAAAAAAATGCCAGCAGCTAGTGGCGCTATACTAGTCCAGGTGCAGCCAAATTAGGAAGGCTGACTAAGTTTCAACAAAGGTACTGCCTCACTTGAACAGGCATTGGCCTCCTTGGTGCAGTATTCGGCCACTACATCCCTCATGACTCCTACAATTATTCCATGGCCCTCTGTTCTAAGCCGCGGCAGAGCACTTGACCAAGGCGGCGGTCAGACATGCAATGCAGCAGAGGGTGCTGAGAATCTCTAGACGCGGAAATGCCGCCAATGGAAACTAAACCTGGTAAATTTCAACACAACCACTTTCTCCATTGAAGCCAGCTTAGCAGGACTCTTTCAGGAACTATCAGGCATTCTGTGAGATAATATTGGCCTTAGTGAGGTTAGCAGAACTAGTGAGGCTTATACAGTGCTGACTAACGGCTACGTCCTCTGCTACAGAGGTCTTACAGATAAGATAAAATATAGGGTAGGATTTCTAATTCATAATAACATAGACGGCAAAATTGATCAATTCTACATCAATCATAATAGCAGCTTTTAGCCGCCGTAATAAAGTTATTTGGAGACATAGAATAAAGCTACCCCACGTCTTCAGTCATGATGACGAAGTAGAACATCTTTATGAAGCTGTTAAATTAGCAATCAGAAAGTTGCAAACTTAGTATACCATAGTCATGAGCGACTTCAATGGAAAGGTGGGAAAAAGCAGACTGGAGAGTAAGCGGTTGGCAGTCACGGCATCGATTTTACAACACTAGAGGAGACATGTTGGTATAGTTCGCGGAAGGGATTAAACTCCGCATAAGAAATACCTTCTTCAGGAAGCGCAGTAAAAGGAAGTGGACCTGGAAGAGGCTTCATGTAGAAACACTAAATGAAGTAGATTCCATACTCTCTGCCAATACCAGCATAGCACAGGATTTAGAAGTGTTAGGCAGTCTAAACTGTAGGGATTATAGGTTAGGGAGGTCTAGGAGTTCTATCAAGCTGAAGACAGACAGAGTAAAATTTGCCAAGAAGGAATGGGCCAACCTATACGCAGTAAGGCTAAAAGTTCACGAATACAGGCTGGTGCTCACAAACAAATATGCAGCTTAAGAACAGGAAGGTGAAGATAATGTAGAGGTAAAGAATGAAACCGCAACTACATTGGTTTCAGAAGCAGCAGTTGAAATGCGAGGTAAGGCACCAAGCGAACCAATAGGCAAACTCTCCTAAATAACAAAGTACGCAATAAAGAAGCGACAAAATATGAAACAGTAGCTCAAGAGATTAGCTAAAGTTCGCTGAACATTCAAAGCTGATAAACAAGATGGACGTAAGGTATATTCGAAATTATAGCATCGGAAACATTCAGGAAACAGTAAGAAACGGCCGCCGCATGAAATCAGTAAGACGAAAACATGACAAAGGAGAGGGCGAGACGTACCTAGTGAAATACAATCACCGTAATGTCATCAGTGATTGCGATTATATAGCCGAAGCAACACAATAAATCCATACTGACCTGAATATTACCTAGAGCAGCCACAAAACCTTCAGGGTAACTAACTGGATATCTATCTGCGGCTTAACTTCATTGCCTTTACAATCTCATACATACATATATATAAATATATATATATATATATATATATATATATATATGTATATATATATATATATATATATATATATATATATATATATATATATATATATATATATATATATATATATATATATATATATATATATATATATCACGCAGCCACATAGGAAGTAGGGACGACTTCGATACAGAGGATGCTTATACAATTAGCACTGAAATTAGCAGTGCCTTGCACGAAATGTCCCGGCGAAAAGCGGCTGGAGAACATGGCATAGCAGCTGATTTAAGTAAAGATGGAGTTGAGACAGGTTTAAAACCTTGAGGCCTTATACGCAATGTCTAACAACTTCAAGTGTGCCAGGCAGTCGGACGAATGCACACATTATACTAATACATAGCAAGGGAGACGTTAAAGAATGAAAGAAATATGGGCCCATTTACTTCCTTTCAGTATTGATAAAATATTCACCCATGTCCAACAACATTAGAGCAACCTCTTATTGCAATCAACCAAGAGACCAGGCTAGCTTCAGGAAGATATATTCTACAATGGATCATGTGCACGTCATCAATCAGAGTTGAGAAATCTACAGAGTGCAATCAACTTCTGTATATAGTTTTCGTAGATTATGAAGAGGCATTTTATTCAGTAAAGATACAAGCACTCATAGAGGCACTGTGTAATCTAGGAGAACAGGAGGCATACGCGAATATCTTGGGCAATGTCTGCAAAGATTCCACGGCTACATTGGTTCTCCACAAGGACAGTAGGAAATTGTATCAAGAAAGGGCCAGACAAGGAGACACAATCTCTCCAATCCTATTCACTGCATGCGTGGAAGAAGTATTCAAGCTAATAAACTGGAAAGGCTTAGGAGTGAGGATTAACGACGAATATTTCTACAACTTTGGGTTTGCAGATGACGTCGCCCTGTTTAGCAACACTGGAGATGAATCGCAAACGTTATTGAGGACATTATCCAACACAGTGTGAAAGTGTGGTTGAAGACTGATATGCAGGCTAAGGTAATGTTAAATAGCCTTGCAAAGCAAGAAGTATTCATGATCATCAGTCAGCCCCTGCTGTCTGTGCAACAGTAAGTTTATTTAGGTCAATTACTGACAGGGAACCCTGACCTTCAGAAGTAAATTTACAACAGGACAAAAACGGATTCAAGTGCATACGGTAGGCATTATCAAATCCTGCCTGGAAGCTTGCCACTATCGTTGAAAAGTATACAATTGTTGCTTTGTAATGGTGCTCTAGATGTTCTCGGCATCAACGTCAACGCCCAGCATATGTCGTCGAGTCGGCGGAGTAACCTGAGGGTTTTGGAGTGGAGTCGCGGTTGCGGCGTTACCTCCGGGGCCTGCATCATATAGCTTTCCGCAGTGAAAGAGCCACGGTTGCTCGGCGACGTCGCATGATGGCGTGGGGCCCGAGGACGGACGGCGGAATTGTTGCAAACGCAAGTGGTGACCTCTAGGTCATTGCGAGCGGCTGGACAACGTTGTGGCAGCGTCAGGATTGTATTGGTGTGCCACGGGTAGTGACTCAAAAGGTCTGCGATCAAAGCGGCGAGCATGGACAAAGGATGGAGTACGTTGCGGGAACGACCAGCGGTTGTTACAGCAGCGAGCAACGCGCCCAACACAGCGTTAGCTCAAGCATATAGGCCGATTGTCCTCAATTCCCCAATCAGCGGGATCGGAGATCGTGCAGCGAATGGTTGATAATGAAGGAATGATGTCAGGGCCCCAGAATCGGGCGTAGGACTGAGCCCAGCGCAAGCAGCTTGAACCCCAAGATTCGCGAGCTCATTTTGCGCGATGGCTTGGACGAGTGAAACCACTGGTGTATTCAAAACGTGCCGCTTTTAAGTTGGCAAAGAGTCTGGCTGGAGCCATCGCTTCGATTTCGCGGCGGACAATCCTCGTCAATTCGGGCGAAGGTGGTGAAAAGTGAGATGTCGGCCGCTCTTCACACGAAGACGTCGTGGCGGTGTAGTGAAGCCGGGCGAATGGTCGTTCAGTACGGTGGCTCATGGCCTGGCCGAAGCGTTGGCAGTCCGCAATCACGGCAGCCATGGTAGCACAATTTCTGCACAAGGGCAGACTGAATGCATCGTCCGCTATCCCCTTCAGGACGTGCCCAACCTTTTCAGACTGACATACCGCTGTGAACTTGTGACACAGGGCCAGCAAATCCTGTATGTAAGACAGGTATGACTGCGTGGACGTTTCAGCTAGAGTTGACAGTTGTTTCTTCACGGCGATTCTGCGACTGGAGGCCTTACCGAATGGGTCATGTAGCTTTTCCTCAGATGTATCCCGGCTTCCAAGATCTGCTTCATTATTGTAAAACCCCAACATCGCCGTTCCACTCAGACAAAAGAGCACATTGGCCCGCATGACCGTCAGGATCGAGTGACTGCGATCGCTCACCCATTCGTATTGAATCAGCGACTCCTCAACGTCGGTATCACCGGTCCCGTTGAGCGTTCCAGGGCCTCGAGGGTGGGCTAACACAATCGCGGTCCCCGGCACCGAAGCAGATTCCGGCTGGTCTGCCATGGTGGCTGCACCGCAGCGCCGACCGCTTCGGAGCTCCGTCGTATCGCGAGTATACCCAGCACATCCAGCACTGTGCGACGGGGCGTCAAATATACGAGACGTCAGGCACGGTTCATAAACAGACACTATGTACAGGGACGGCCAAGATGGCTTAACACGCGCAACTTCCCGGCCATCGCCGTCTTTGTCGTTATAGTTCAAGGATGCTGGTAATAATACGGTGCAAAAACTTGGAGCTTAACAAAAAAGCTCGCGAAGAAGTTAAGTGCCGCGCAATGGGTGATGAAACCAAGAGCATTGGACATAAATTTAAGAGACAGGAGAGACAGCAAAAAAATCTTTATTAATATTTGAATGGCGAGAGCAGTGTGGGAGGAACCGTCAGTGCAGGGTCCCTAAGATGATTCCGGCAACGTTTCGAGCCCAAGAGACAGGAAGAAGGCCTAGTTGATCACAGAACAAAGGGGGCATAGCCAATGTTCTGGTTGACATTAAGAGGGGAAAATGGAGCTGGGCAGGCCATAACCGGTGGACCATTATAGTTACAGAATGTGTGCCAAGAGAAGAGATGCGCAGCCGAGGATTGCAGAAAATTAGGTGGGGGGCGATGCAATCAAGAAATTTCCCGGTGGAAGTCAACAAGTAAACGACTTGCGTGCTACCAGGAAGTATCAAGACGCTTGTTCGCCACCCCGAATGATTATTATTATTTAATATCGATATATCGATGTAACCTGGAGCCTTAGTCATGAAAGCAGGATTCTAATCCTGTCAAGAAATCTCAGGAAATCAAGTCGAATAATTAGACTAAAGCTTTTAGTCTATGTCCAGTGGCATTACCGCTTTGCTAACTTATTTTATGTGATTTTTATATTTATTAATTTGTGAATTTGTTTCTTGGTTTGATTGTTTGTTTGTTTGCTTCCTTGCTTGCTTGCTTGTTTGTTTGTTTGTTTGTTATTCTGCCCTCAACACCACCACTCGTCGCCGATGCGGCCTTTTGGCCAAGACTGCTGGAGACTGTTCAAGAATTTAAATTATTAATTTCGCATGTGTGCTCGAGCTCTGTGCCTTTGGCTGCATAGACGCAGAATGTTTCCCGCCAGCATAGCATAGGTTTACGTGTTCTCAGGAATCGAAGGTGTGTGCTGTATTGGGCTGGTTGGCACGACATTGAGACGGGAACAAACGGCGCTTTGGCGGTCAGCGCCTTGTCTGTCGTCCTCACTTCGTCCCGTCCAAGCGCTGCTCGTTCCCGTTCCCACTGTCATGAATCGTTTTCTTTTTGGATCGCAAACAATATCGGCAGATGCATCACTGCTAGTCGCATGCAAACCTTCGCATGCTCTCCTTGCAGGCTCAGCTACTCGTCCGTCTCAGGAGTTTCCGCCAAGCTGAACATGTGCTGCTCGAGGTCATCGAAAAGAACGCCACTGACCGAGAGGCGCTACACACGGCTGCGCTTCTCTACAATCACACCAACCGTACGGTTGAGGTAAGCTGCTAGCGTGCATCCATTTGTCTTGCCTCCTTGGTTTACGCTCACACCTTATGTGGCCGAGGCAATCAAATTTTGCAATTTTTCGAGCGGTTGCAACGTACATAATGTACATATACCGGCTTCCAATGTTGCATAAAGAATTTTTTTTAATGAAAACAAGAAACGACGATAATAGGAAGGTTGAAATGCTTCTTTACGTTCTCAAGTGAAAATCTTTCACAATCAGTGGATAAATGGATGTCTTATAATGAGCGCTTCGATTCAAAACAAAAATGTGTATGATTGGTTTCACAACTTAGATAAATTGGGCACCCCAATGCCGTAAAACTTATAAATCAACCAGATGCGTTCAAGGTTATGCGAACAAGGTTATTATGCCTTCACAGGATTTGCCCGTGCAAATGAACCTTGAGGACGTCAATATCTCCTAAAACAGGTTATATCAGCGTTTCGTAATTTAGTGCTTCTTTACCGCTATAAAAGTCGAGGGTTGTTTACAAATGTGCAGAAGTACACTCTACGTACTTTCACTTACTTTAAATGACAAAGACGCCTCTCCTATGAAAATTACTGCCCTATTGCCAGCCTTACATAAACGGTGCTTACGAAATGGCTTTGCTGAGTTTTGTACAACAAAAGTGACCGAATATCCGCTCATGCGCGCAGGATATTGAACAGAACTGCAGTGCATAATTTCTCCTGCGGAGCTGTAAACCTACAGTTGGTCGGGATTTTTCGTGTCCACGTGTCCATCGTCTCACGTAAAAACGTGAACCGAACCCGCAGACGGTGAAAAAAAGCGGGAAGCAGCTAGTTTACTGCTTCTCCAAGAGGCATCACATGACTTCGTCAGGTGACATCTTCACTTGACGAAGACTTCATAGCGCGACGTCATGTCTGAAGTGATGACGTCGTCAGAATACGTTATCAGGCGACATTATCACGTGGCGATGCCGTTATTCTCGCATATTCGAATTACAATCCGAAGTCGTCATGTCTGCAGCTTGTGGGTAAGTCGTACTTTACGAATTCTCTGACGTAACTTACTTTGAAATTTTGAAATAGTTCAATAAGGCGCTTGTGGTTGGCGGATTGCCTAGGTGACTGAGCATGCATGTTGCGCTTCCACACAGGTGCGTGCGTGCGTGACGTACGTTGATTGTGGTGGTACTTGTGGAATATTGGCAACGGCTTCGGTGCACATCCGCTTTTAAGGATGGAATGGGGCCAGGTTTTTTAACTGATGATTTAGGGGCGCATTTTTCCAACGACATTTTTTAACATTTTTTTTATTTCTTGTCCTCGTAGGTGGAACACCACAGTATCATCCGTTTCAATACACCCATCCTCAGAATCCTGGTGGAGAGCCTTTAGTGTTCAATTAACTTAGTCCTACATTGCCAAGGGAAGGGGTTTGGGAAAAATAGCGAGTGGATCACTAATGTATTTCGGAACAAGTAAGCCAAAATGCAGACCTAGCCTGAAAATTCCTACTTAGTGGATATGGCTTGATCATTGATACGTTGAAACTGTGCGAATTTCATATTTGCAATTACATACCTGAAAATCAATCAGACAAATAGGTCATTCACAATTCTATCCATAATTATTACGTGACTTGGGATAGCATAGGATAGGAATATTTTTTTTTAGTGCGGCAACCAACGGTTTAACGCGTGGTTACGCGGGCTAAGCATCGACCCAGGGTTATGCCTTACTCTGCTCTACCCCAGTTCGACCCATTTGTGGCGAGTCATGAGTCTTGTGCATTTCGCGCGCACCTAGGGCCTGCTGGACGGCCCATAGTTGAGTATCCTTGTCTGCACTGCACTTTAAAGTTCGGGCGGGTATGTCCTGGAGGTAGCTTCGGTCGGGAACCAGGCACAGTCCCACATGGTGTGCCATTGGTCCGCCGGAACCACTGCACAAGCACCGCACGCACCACTTGGATTGAGTTCTGGGTGAAGCACGTCTAGTACTGCCGGGGCGAGGAATGACCCGGTCTGTATCTGCCTTAAGATGACGGCCTCCTCCCGATTGATTACGTGACTTATTTTCGAAAGGAAAAATTGGCATTCCCATAAATATTGCACGAAGCTACAAAAGAAATCCCCCAGTCAGGTTTCTTACCATGAAAAGGTTCAGGAAAAATTTGTCCTTGTCCGGAATCTCAGACCAGGACAAATCTGTCTGAGAAACTCGTACAGGTTTCTTCCGTAGCTCCACGCTACACGAGGGTCGATTGCACTTTCCCTTTCATGAACCTCTCTCCATCTTGCACATACTGCAGAACTGACTTCCCACATATGACTCATATTTCACTATTCTCACGACGGCAGCACCGCTGCTCTACTTCAGTACATCTTTACTGTTAATAGCTTATTCTGTGGCGGTCTAAGTGTGTTATACTATAAAAATAACTGATGCACTTTCTAAATCACAAAAAGCCAACAAAGACACCAAGGACAACGTAAGAAAAATTACTTGTACTTACTAATTGAGTTCAAGAAATGATAAATAAACGACAATGAAAGTGGATGAAAAAATGACTTGCCGCAAGTCGGAAACTATCCCACGTCATCCCATTATGCGTGCGATGCTCTAACCAATTAAGCTACTGCGGCGCCGTTTTCCTATCCACTTTCTTAGATATTGATGTTTTACTCCTACAACTAACCTTTGGGTGTGTCAGCCAGCGCCACCTTTCACGAACCTTGGCGGCGGATGTAGAACATTCTTTCTGCCGCAGGCGTCACGGGTACGCGATCTTTTAGGGTGAAGGCAACTGGCCAATGAATCCACACATGCTACCTGAATGCATCAATGTTGCCCTATTCCAGACCCTCGTTGTGTAATGAAAGAAAAGAAAGGGGGTAGCGGGGGGGCGGGGGCGATATTTAGTAACTTTATTAATTCTGCGGTTTTAGTAATACGAACTGTACCAGGTTTCCTATTAACAATGACTTTTGGCTGCCGAAGGAATATACTAATTAAAGTAAAAAATACTGATCCTTCCCTGCGATCGCAGTATGGAATTGTTTACCCGCTCATTTTAAATACAATGTTTCTTTACTTCCATTCAAGAATTCATCAAAAGTTGATTTGGTAATTTTGATGTTCGTGTTTCTTTAATTCTTGGGTTCACTTCGTGTTATTAAATGTTTCAATTCTCAAGTGTTTTTTTTTTTAATACAGGCACGCTTATGTCTTTTTTTTATTATTCTGTGATGCTTATTGTTAATGCTTACGTGATGCGTATTGGCAAATGTACTCACTTATCCCTTTTCCCGGGATTGCATTTCACCCGCTAATAACTTAAAGGGTCCCCGGACCACTTTTTTATTCAAGTGCAGGAATGCATTTGAAGGTAAAACGGGGTATTTCAGAAATTCTTTGCCGCAAGAGGTACATCAATGCGTCCAGCAGAAGCGAAGTTAATGGTAATGAAACACACACTTCGCTATGCTTCCACTATTTCTTCAATACCTTGCACTGCGAAATTTCCGGTGGAGCTGGGCGTGGCCACAACGCTCCGCCTACTGAAAGTCACCGTGGCGCGCAGTTCAAATTTGATTTTAGACGTTAACATTGAGGCAACTGCTTCCGATTTTAGCGCCTACTGCGTGCCAGACGCAAGCCAAATGCTGTTGTCATCAGCGAGCCGAGCGCTCTTAGCCAGTGGACTCGTCGCGGCACCTCGCAGCAACCGCGGTATCTACGCTACGTAGGAGACGGCAGCTCCATCCAACTGTAGTGCGTGTGTACAGCGTTTGCTATGACCACAAAATGGCAGGAGTACACGCTCGCGCTCATCGGCTCCAGTCTGGCCGTGCTATGCGGTGTGCATCAGCCTTGTCCTGCACCAGCTTGACTGACGTTTAGTAGCCACATCCAACTGGCGCATTTTTGAATTACTATCAATAAGCCTGCCAAGGTATCTAACCAGGACCGGTCGCCCAGGAGTGAGCGTGCGCAGGCAAGCGTGCCTGTGGTCTGGGCTTAAGTTTCGCGAGGTTCGAGGCCATCTGATCGTCCAAACTAGTCAAAATTATTGAGACCCGACGCCTACCACACCCATAAGCTGGGCGGCCAAAATTCAGTTGCTACGCGGGCGGCAGCGGCCGAGCGTGAGAAGACACATATCAGCTATTGGCTCTTAGCAGCCGTGTATGGGAATCCTCTATATCCCGAAATGAAGCGTCCAGATAAGAGTGAGGAGCATACTTCTGTTGAAAAGGGAGCGTTTGAGAGAAAGGTGACTTCGCGCTCTGCTTGCGAGCTTCACGCCCCACGCATGGCTCTTAAGCTTACCTGAGTTGTTCACAGCCGCATCTGCCATCCACGATCCATGATTTCTCACCAAACCCGAGGGTGGTACAGGGCCCCATTAATGTTATCGGTGAGCGCTAGAAGCAACTGCATGTATCGGAAGTTTCCCAGATGTTATCGATGGTTTTATCCGTTGTCTGTTGTCACTGAACTTTAATTTATTTAAGGAGTTTTACGTGCCAAAACCACTTTCTGATTATGAGGCACGCCGTAGTGGAGGACTCCGGAAATTTCGACCACCTGGGCTTCTTTAACGTGCACCTAAATCTAAGCACACGGGTGTTTTCGCATTTCGCCCCCATCGAAATGCGGCCGCCGTGGCCGGGATTCGATCCCGCGGCCTCGTGCTCAGCAGCCTAACACCATAGCCACTGAGCAACCACGGCGGGTTCACTGAACTTTGTGTAATCTGATTGTGTGCGCGATGCGAATTGTGTAGTACTTTCTGGAAGGCACGCGGGCTCCAGCGATTACGCTGCAACGTTCGACGACTCATGTAGAAAAGCCGTCACGCTTGACCCGCAGACCAGGTTTCGACGACAGCCGACAATGCTCGCCGCTATCGTTGTGCTTCGAGTGTCATTTGCTTTTGTGGGCACAGGTTCGTCCAACAAAAGTTACACAAATTCTCCTGCTACTATTCCAAAAAAAAAGTTAGTTTTCTGGCGAAATGCGAAAACAACCATGTTCTTAAATTTAGGTGCACGTTAAATTTATAGCCCCAGATGGTCAAAATTTTTGGAGTCCCCCACTACGGTGTGCCTTATATTTAAATCGCGGTTTTGGCACGCAAGACTCCATAGTTGAATTTAGTTTATTAACCAGTTATTTCGTGATTAACATCTTTGTTGCTATGTTCATAACCGTCACTACAACGTGACAAAATATTTGTTCTATTGCTCACACTCCTGCTAATCCTTGTAATAATTATATATGACCTTATTAGAAAGTAACGTTGCAGCCTTGAGTTTTGATACCCTCATCTTTATATTTTCGATGCCGTTTTTCACCTAAAATGTAACATAATAAATATTTATATATTGTTTGACTTTTCACACGCTGTTAACCCTCTTATGACTCACGACCACCTAAAACTATTGTCTTGTCTCCAATCGCATCTTAATACTCGGAGACAATTGTATCTGAGACAAACCGCATGTATGTTTATGTGCAACTGTAATAGTACAGGCGATAATCTCACATTCCTCTGGGTCAGTGCTGCAAATCGCTAGGGACATTTTCAAATGCCTAGGAATTGTACGCCTTGTTTTGGGTAAAAAAGGGAAATAGGAAAATTAGTCCAAATCTAGGCAAACTGCGCGCTACGTTACGACTTGTTTTGATCGTTCACCACAAATTACCTTCGTATGATCCTGTCAACTATGAATTGATTGTACAGCCAGAGCAGTGGAACCATCTGGCCAAGTAAACGACAGTGTTTGGATGCCCTGGGCCATTTAACGAAGAAGTGCTATGCAATTTTGCCATTCAAACTAGGGATATCTGCGCATTGTGAATGAGATATATTTCTGTAACCAGCGAAAGCAACGCTTACTGGAAAGCCAATTGAAGCAGCATAATCCATTCTGGGCGTAAGCGGGCACATATACCTAGCGCCGAACACGAAGATATTGTTACGGGGAAATAAAATATATGTATTTACAATACATACAGTTACGATGTTGTAGCTCAATAGTCAGGGCACCACCATCTACCGATCGTCGAGTTACTTCAACCTCCTCTTCACCTCACAACGTCCTTTCGTTCACAGTGGCACAAACTCGTACGTAACATCAACCCCCGGCGGCAGAAGCATCGTCTCGATGCTTCTTAGGGTGTCGAATCAGTGTGCGAGTTATAGGGCTTTAGTCGCGAAACGATGCACGATATCAGTCCTTGGAGGGGTAGAAGACGTCGAAGTGGCAGGTGATATCTCATATGTGAGGCTGGTGACATGGCGAAGAACTTATGGTCGGACGTATCGCGGCAGAAGTTTTTCGCAAAGGCCGACGCGACGGGAGGCTAACCAAAGCAAGACAAGTGACCCAGGGCTGAAATGAACGTCCCGACAACGGCTATCGTAACGGTGCTTTTGGCTAGTCTGAGACGCCAGAAGACGGTCACGGACAATGCAATGTGCTGTGGCCGCGCGAACAATGGCGCCGTGAGCATAGAACGTAGTAGTGGTGGCATCGGAAAGGACCAGCGAGTCAACCGGCGGGAGTCGGTCACGGCCATATAGTAGGTAGAATGGAGAATAACCAGTAATATCGTGACGCGACGAATTGTACGCAAACGTCACGAAGGGTAAGGTGCAATGCCAATCCCGGTGATCAGCGGACAAGTACATGGAAAGCACGTCCATGAGTGTACGATTGTGACGCTCGGTAAGTCCGTTTGTCTGTGGGTGGTAGGCCGTCGTGAACTTGTGGGATGTGGAGCAAGAGCGAAGATGGTCGTCGACATCCTCAGAAAGAAAAAAGCGGCCCCTATCATTGAATAGCTGACCTGGGGCACCATGATGTAGGACTACCTCATGAAGAAGAAAATCAGCCACATCAGTTGCGCCACTCATAGGGAGGGCCCGCATTATGGCATAACGCGTGGTATAGTCCGTCGCAACGGCCACCCACTTGTTGCCCGAGGATGAAGTTGGAAATGGGCAAAGGAGGTCCAGGCCGACACGGTAAAATGGCTCACTGGGGATATCTATAGGCTGAAGGTGCCCAACGGGAGACAATGGAGGCTTCTGGCGGCGTTGGCAAAGTTCGCAGGC
The DNA here is from genome assembly GCF_038994185.2 of Dermacentor albipictus. NCBI lineage: Eukaryota > Metazoa > Arthropoda > Arachnida > Ixodida > Ixodidae > Dermacentor > Dermacentor albipictus. The sequence continues at coordinate 117,740,464 of NC_091829.1, forward strand.
AGCGACGTAGCTTCGAACAGAGCGATATAGCCCAGGTCAAAAAAATCGCCGGCACACATGGTCATACGTACGGGAGACACCCAAACTACAAGTGGTGGGCACATCGTGCAACTGCGAGAGAATTGTCGCGTGCAGGTGCTGGGCAACGACGAGAGGCAGTTCAGCACCATGTGGACTCATATTGCGTCGGTATAAGGTCCCGTCCTGGAGAACAAACATGCGGAGGGAAACGTCCTGTTGCTCCGAGGTAAGGCGTTCTATGATGGATCGCCAATGTAGGTCACGACGCTGCTCGTCGGCGATGCGTGAGAAGTCGGAGATCGACAAAACGCACGTATCTGTATCGGTTTCGGTGCCATAGGGAGGGTCGACAGGATAGTGGGAGGGGCAGTCGGCGTCCTTATGTAGCCACCCAGATTTGTAGGACACGGAAAAGGTGTACTCTTGCAGGCGTAAAGCCCAGCGGCCAAGGCTGCCTGTCAGATCCCTGAGTGAGGATAGCCAACATATGGCATGATGGTCTCTCACGACAGTGAAATGGCGACCGAACAGGTAAGGGCTGAACTTAGCAATGGACGAAACAAGGGCCAAGCATTCACGTCCTTTTATGGAGTAGTTGCGCTCTGGTTCTGAAAGAAGACAGCTAGCATACACGATCACGCAATTGGTGTCCCGCTGTTGTTGGGACAAGATAGCGCCAATGCCATGGCCGCTTGCATCAGTGCGAACTTCTGTGTAGGCATGCGCATCAAAATGACCCAACACGGGTGGATTGATAAGGCGACTGGTAAGCGTTGAAAATGCTGCAGCTTGGTCAGGTCCCCAACAAAACGTGGTGTCCTTTTTGAAGAGTTCTGTGAGAGGACGAGCGATTTCGGCAAAGTTCTTGATAAATCGCCGAAAATAGGAACACAGCCCTAGGAAACTTCAGACATCGGTAGAAGAAGGTGAAGTGGAAAATCACCAACGGCATAAACTTTATCAGGATCAGGTTGGACGCCTGCATCGTCAACCAAGTGACCAAGTACTCGTATTTGGCGGTGGCCGAAATGGCATTTTGCAAAATTGAGTTGTTGGCCAGCTCGTCGAAAAACAGCAAGGATAGCTGAGAGTCGGTGGAGGTGTCTCTCAAACGTTCGTGAAAAAACAATGACGTCATCAAGGTAGCAGAGGCATGTGCCCCATTTGAATCCGCGCAGAAGAGAGTCAATCATGCGCTCGAAGGTAGCAGGGGCATTGCACAGTCCGAAAGGCATCACTTTAAATTGGCAGAGACCATCTGGGGTGACGAAGGCGGTCTTTTCGCGATTTCGCTCATCCACTGCTATTTGCCAGTAGCCAGAGCGCAAATCGATCGACGAAAGATAACTGGCACCGTGTAAGCAGTCGAGCGCGTCATCAATACGCGGAAGCGGATACACGTCCTTTTTGGTAATCTTATTAAAGTTGCGGTAATCGATACGAAATCTACAGGTGTTGTCCTTCTTTTTGAGCAGAACGACAGGTGACGCCCATTGTCTGGAGGAAAGCTTGATAATATCTTTGGAGAGCATTTTGTCCACCTCCGTTTGGATCACATCGCGTTCAGCCGCAGACACAGGGTAGGGCCGCCAGCGTATAGGAGGAGTGTCACCAGTGTGGATTGAATGAGTGACGACACGGGTTCGACCTAGCGGGCGATCGCCAAAATCCATGATGTCTTCATAGGACATCAGAATGCTGCGAAGGGCGTCGGCGTAAGCAGGTCGTAAATCAGGAGCTATCATTGGTGTAAACTTGTCGTTGCGTGAAGTAGGAGGGGCAGAAGCTGAAGCCGTGTCGAATCGTGGTTCGGGCGCAAGAGCAGCTACTCCATAGTCTTCCAAAGGGGAAAGCACAGCGACAGACACACCCTCAGGAAGCACTTGCAGACACGAACCAAAGTTCAGAAGAGGAAGCCACGCTTGATTATTGACGAGAGTTACTATTGAGCTTGGTAGCTCTATTTGACGGGCCAGGAGGGCGTCGTAAAGTGGGGACACCACGTAAGGACAATCTCGAAGTGGTGAAGAAGGCGACATGAGGATGCGAGTCGCAGCATCAGGTTGCAGTCGAACAAATTCAGTAGACCTAAGTCGTGGCTTGTGGTCATCGGTCCGGTCGGCAAATTAATGGGGCAGTTCAAGGCGAAGGGTTCCCGTTGCACAGTCAATAAGTGTTTAATGAACAGTCAGAAAGTCCATTCCACGAATCACTTCGTGCGGACACTCGGCCAGTACGGTGGACAGGACTAACACTGGACGGCCGGCAATGGTAACACGGGCGGTGCACTTTCCTATCACGGCTGCTGTACTGCCGTTAGTTACTCCGACGGCAGGCGACTCGGCAGGTGTCAGGACTTTATGGAGACGGCTACGAAAATATCATCGCATAACCGACACCTGAGCGTCATTATCGATGAAGGCTTGAGCGGGTACCTCTTCAACAAAAATTTCAACAAGATTCGGTCGAGCAGTAGGGGTCAGCAGAGGTTTTGCAGTCCGAGTCCTTAATGCAGCCGCACCTGCGGGGGCTGCATTGCTTAGTTTCTCTAGAATTGGCCAGCGTAGGACGGGTACGAGAGACGACGAGGTGTGGGTGAACGGGACTGACTGCGTTGCGGCGAGGGCGAGCGGCTAGTGGTGTTTCCCCGAGGTGGAAGGCCGGCATGATATGGTTCAGAGAGGGGCGACAAAGGCCGAGGGTCTCGGTCGAAGCGGCGATCAGCATATGGTCGAGGCGAGGAGTATCAGCGGCTACTACGGCAGTGGCAGGAGATGTGACCGACCCGGGAGCAAGCAAAGCAAATTGGCCTGTCATCCAGTGTTTGGCGCTCAGAGGGGTTCCGATATCGATTCGGGAACGACTGCCGAGGTGCAGCAGAGGCAATGACAGGAGCGGTAGAGTGGGACGTGGGTGGACGGCAGACTGGATGTCCCTGTTTCCTATTTCTTGGCGGACAACAGCTTGATTAATCAAGATGGTCATGTTGTCATGCGTATGGGGGTAGTGAGAACTTGGAGCCATAGCCTGAAGTTCGCGACGGATGACCTGCATCAAGCTCGGCATTGTAGGCTAATTTGTCACCGGAGGGTCGTTATGTGACGCCAAAGGGTCGTTGCAGGAGGAAGTGGCAGCCGTATTCGAAAGTCGGCCGAAGCGTTGTACGGTGCGCTTGCTCATCGCTTCCTCAAAATTCCGGCATTCCTTAATGACGGACTCAACCGTTGAGCAGTTCCTGCAAAGCAGGAAGCGGAACGCATTGTTCGCGATGCCCTTCAAGATGTGTCCGACCTTATCGGCCTCAAGCGTGTACGCGTCCGCTTTACGGCAGAGAGCCAGAACGTCTTGGACATACGTGACGTACGATTTGGTTGCTGTCTGGGCATGAGACGCTAGCTCTTGCTTGGCCTCCATTTGACGTCCCACAGGTCTTCCGAAAAGATCGCGTAGCTTTTCCTTGTAGGAGTCCCAGCTTCTAATGTCAGCTTCATGCGCCTCGAACCATACCTTCATGGTTCCTTCCAAGTAAAAGATCACGTTGGCCATCAAAAGTGCAGAATCCCACTTGTTGTGCTTACCAACGCGTTCATACGACGTCAGCCAGTCTTCGATGTCGACCTTGCCAGTGCCGATGAATATTCCTGGGTGACGTAACTGGGTTAGCACTACTTCCGCAGGTGTCTGAGGGGCGGAGGCAGCGTCAGTAGTCATAACAGTACAACCGATGTGACGCCCGCTCCGAAGACCCAGGGCCGACTTGTGGCGAGAGTACCCGCACGTCCACCAAAATGTCACGGGGAAATAAAATATACAGTTACGAGGTTGTATCTCAGTAGTCAGGATACCACCATCTACCGATCGTCGAGATGCTTCAACCTCCTCTTCACCTCACAACGTTCTTTCGTTCACAGCAGCACAAACTCGTACGTGACAGTATGATCGTGGTACTAAACAGCGAACTATGCATGCGTATACTAAAATTGACCGAGAACCACCCATAGTCAGAGCACCCTTGTACATAGACCTTGTGTTAATTTGTTTGATCGAGATTTGCTTTGGAGAAAAGGTAAAAATTAGCCGCTTATCAGCTTGCTTCTCTGCAAATGACGCGTAAGCGCTTAAGTATAGTGGTGATACGGGAGTGCTACGTCACGCAAAAAATAGTCACATCATTTACATCAGTCTGTGAAGCGGCGCGCTGTTTTGACACTACGATATTGCGTAGGAGAAGACCAGCGCCAATCTTCCTTGCAGTTCGAATACGGTTCCTTGTTATCCAGCCACGTTGCTGCAGGATGCCAAACAACTTTCGACAACAACAAATTGCAGTATGCACTGGCTGACATTTTCTGAGAATATGGCTTCAAGTGGAAGGCTGTGTTATCGAGACAATTTGCACTGCGACATCACAGCATATATATTACTTAAATATCTTACAACAGCCGTAGAAATAAGTTTAAACTCTAAAATGTTGAGTCTATTTGCAATTTTTCATCACACAAATTATCTTGACAAAGGAAACAACACCACTTTACAAAAATCTAGGGAACGTTGTTATTCAAGTTATGGGAGAATCAGCATTGCTCTGGTTTGCCTTCTGCTCCTGGCTTATGCAGCGGTGAGAAAATATTTCAAGAGTAATTTTCTACAGGGTAATGAAGATTTCCGAGACCTACCATCCTCAATTTCTCATTTTTCCCAATTCTGGGGATTTACATGCAAATAACGTTATGAGGCACGAATGAGAAGTTATTTCTATACTTGCAAAGAGTTATCATGAACGCTTTGCAATGAACTCGAAGCTAAATGCATGGTTGCGTTAAAGAGTGTATCCTACAAAGGAGCATTTTAAACCACCGACGCATTTCAATGGCTATGGTGCTTTACCAGGTCGAGGGTTCTACAGCTTACGGGGGCTGCCTTCCTCGTGTAGAACGAGAATTCAAGAACTCTCGGATAATATAGATGGTGCTGTAGTTTAAGATACGCGAGGTATGACGAACAACTATGTACATTGTTTTTTAAAGTAAAGCTAGCTCTGTGGCCTAAGTGCGAAGAGGTTGTTGAGCGAAAAAGTAAGAGAGGAAGGCCACAGTGGGATGAGTATCCGATGCACAGGATGAGCGATGGAGCTCATCCAACAGGGGTCGATGACCACTGTTTCTCGCACTAATGTGTAGAGACCACGCCTCCATGACGCTCCAATTGTTCATTCACGGTAGGATGCACTCCTCAAAGTCAGCCACCAAGCACCAGTATGACAAAAATAAGCTTGGAACGCGCCCACTGAACGCAATCCTCGGTTACATACATGTAATAACCTTTCCACGGGGGTGTCCTATCGCAGGCAATGGACTACATATTGAAGGCATTGAAGCAGTGCGGGGTGCGTGACCGGTCTTGCGCCAGAATACATTCCGATCACGGTGACATCCTGAAGGACTACGGCGATCTGAGTTCCTCAGCGCAGGTATGGAACAACGCCACTTAGTAGTAGTGATCAAAACATTGCAATCAGTCTTGCGGTATTCATGTATTGGATGCGGCTAAAAGTGAATGATTTCCGAAAGGTTGAGAGTATTTCAGTTTTACTGTCACATTGTTGTTTGTGAGAACAGTAACCATGAATACCGTAACCAACTAGTCCAATTGCAAGCGTTTTAGGTTGGGACAGTGCTTTCCAGCCATACAAGTAACAGACGTTGTGGTTGCTAATTTGCGGAAAACTTCAGATGTTTGCCCGGAAGAAGGTTCCTAACGAGAGCGTCAGCAGACCTAAATTGCTTGTCAGAACAAAAGCACATTTGCTTACACTTTCTGCAAGGGGCAATAACAGACCAATAATTATAAGAAAAGACTAACGAAATGAAGAGTAAGCTTCTTGTACCTGTGCTCCTTTTTAGCTCTTGCATATTTTTCTTTTCAGTACTTTAAGCAGTCAAACCAAAGCTTTTGGCCCCATATGAATGTCGAATTTGGAGGTTTTTAAAATGTTTGCTTCGATTAAACATCGGTGATATATCAATATTGCCTGCAGGGAGTCAGTGGTTGTATTGTAAATGCTAACGTTTAGATTAGCATTTGAACACTGTGACGCTTCTTGTGTGTCAATGCAGACGCGATGCATAATCTGAAGAAAAAACTACATTCTCCATGTGGTGTTTCTTTTTTTTCAGAGTTACGAGGTTGCGATTGAACTGCAACCAGATCTGCCGCATGCGCATTTGAATCTTGCTGTTATCAGGCACTTGGAGGTAAGCATCGGGATCATATTGCCAGTGGACAAAGAGCTATGGTTAATTAAGGGAAAATGAGACATCCACTTAATCGTATCGATATCTACGAAGGAAACCCATACGGGTTCCTCGACAGAAGAGCCTCGCAGTTGAAGAAAAACTCGTCCTGGTCCCAGACTCGAAGACGAGGCCACCGCCTTTCTGGGGCAGCCGGTCCACCATCTGAGCTAATCAGGCGGCTAGCAGATGGCAGGCTTTCCCTTCGAGGAGCTTGTATGGGTTTTCTTTGTAGCGATTCCTATGATTGGGTGTATGTCTCATTTTTCAATAAATAATTACTTCTGTCCCCCTTGCGAGTTTCCGTAGAACTATTACGTCAAGAGCTAGTGGTACGTGTAACCCTTGCCCACCGCTTGAATTTGTTAGTTCTAGTTGTAAGGCGCCAGGTTACAAACTTCCTGTATAAATTTTAGAATGTGCTTTATCCACATTAGATAAGTCTGCTTGGTTTTTCTTTGACTAAAGCAAGAACTAGGGAATAGGTAATAACCTTATTGAAGAAGCGAAGACCATGTATACATGGTGTCCCAACTGTAACTAAGATTTTTTTTAACTATGCGAATTTCCACGTAGCAGGACTGAACCAAAGTAATGTCCTTTGCCGTCGCTTGGGGATACCCAGCTTATTCTTTTTTTTTTGCATTCCGCCTAACAGCATAAGTAACCTTAATTTATTACTCAATTTCTCAAATATTATAATTAGTCGAAAAGTGTAAATGAGAAAATCGTAGAGCAACATAAAAAAGTACGGATACAGGTTTCTGTTGCTCAATATGTTCAACATAAATGCGTTTTTTTCTGAGCATGAGAAAAGTCAGCGATGCACGCAAAGCGCCTCGAGCGGTCAGTCGCGCGCCAATTTCGCCTGTATTCGCGGGCTTCTTTCACGCTCGAGATCAGCGATCGTCCTTGTCGTCTCGTCTGCGTCCTTTTCCTCTTGCACTTCCGCATTTTCAAGTTCAGCTCCATGCGCTGCATGATGTCATGCCAATCGAAGCAATGTGACATTGTGATGACAATTATTGTGCTTGAAATGACAGCAGGCCACATCTAACTCGACAGTCCGTTCGTGGTTTAAGTGGCATCTTGGAAAAAGTTTCACGGTGTAAATTGACGTGAATCGCTACCTTCTGTTCATCTTGTGCAGGGTGACTACTCGGGTGCATTTAGACACTACCAGGTGGCTCTCTCGCTCGACCCCAAGAATAAGCTCATCATAGACAACATGGCCAAACTCAGGCGGCACCTGACTCGGCCTCAGCGCTCCCAAGACTGCCTTTAAGATCATAGCGCTTGTGAAATGTACAACCAGCCCCACTTCAGCTCCCTCAGGCGAAGCACTTTCACGCTTCGTGTGGCAGGAACTTCTAATATCTTGTAGGATGAATGACTGTGCTTGTACATATTGTGTGTATTGACTGCAGCGTGAAACGTATCCTCAGAAAACTACCAGTTTTCCGCTAATGGCTGTTGGGGGTGGGGGGGGGGTCTTCTTGTGATCAATTAAGAACGAATTATGGTGTTCCCTTTGCGGCGTGATATACTGATACGATGTAAATTACTGTCTCCCCTCTTGTTATAGGATGCAGCTGCTGGCATTGGTAGCAGCTTCCTCATTCTCCAATTCTATGCCCTTTGTGATGGACTCTTCTGTTGGGGTCTTAAGGACGCCCATCCGACATTCCTGGCCTCGTCACCGCTTTACCAACTTGGTGCACAATATCTAATTATAAGCGCTGAACAAAACAAACCACAAAAAAGGAGGCTGTCACAAAATCCGTGTGTACCCCCGTTTTGGCGCTGTGTTTGATTTGAGCACTCATTAATTATCTGAGGTATGCACCCGCAAGGCCACCAGCAAGTTCTTTGGTACAAAAGGCGCAGTAAACACAGGTTGGATGTCAATGCGAAGTGGTATTAGGTCTCTGTGCTGCGTTTTTCTGTGACTGATTTTTTGCAAGATTTAGCTTTTCACTGTGACACCCCCGCATTGCGATATATATATATATATATATATATGTATGTATATTTGTACTTTGCTCGAGCTACAGTTTCTGTAATTCTTATAGTTACAGCAATCAAACCTGTCAAATAATGCTCACAATGTGGCCATTTGACAAAAGTAAAACAATACCATTCACAATGAAATTGGCTGAAATTGGCTTCAAACTAAAATTGCGAACATTGCCATCACAATGTGAGGGCAATATTAAAATTGCATCTTTTATTTTTAAAATCTGCTATCTTTTTATTTCTTTAAGATAAAGCTTATTGCACCATCATCTTTGGATAAAATATTGCTTTTAGTTCAATAGATGCATTCGCAAAATGACAATAATTGAGCAATATTTCGCATCCAAAAGCTTGTGAGTTCCAGAGATAATCTTCTTCCTATGAACAGAGTGTTTTGCAGAAATTGCCTTTAATGTTTAGTTGTCAACCATCGAGCGAGACCGAAATGCATCGGTGACATTCCGCCGGTGACAACGGCACCGGCTAGCAAGTCTCGACTCGCCCACGTGGCATAATTTTTACCACCATTTATAATAATTTCCTCTGTGAAGTCCTTGCAGCAGTTACTGTAGCTTACAATCTTTTTGCTTGGCTTTGAGTACTTCAGCGAGTAAACAGTGATCTTTATAGGATTCGCCCTCGGGAGTGCGGGCTGACCACATTATTACCGCAGAATAGCGTATCAGTTTACGTAGAATCGTAGCTTTTTTTTTCACATGTGATGAAAAAAAGTCGCATCCTTGTCTTCTCAGTGTAGCATGTGAAGGTGGCAATTTCGTCGGTATTAAACTATTCAAAATTTTAGCTGTGATGAATGAAATCGCTGTTGTAAAGACAATTGTGCTGCCGCCAACGATCAACAGTGGCATTTCCAGTCAATATGCAAAAACAAGGAAAGCTAAACGCACTTATGAAGCCAGAGGCTAAATCGCAACCAAAAAAAATGGTTGCCGCTTAGCTCGGCTAACCCTCGATATGCAAAGTTCAGTTTAGCCTGCTTAATTCTTGGTTTCACTTGGTTAACCTTTGATTTAGGTGTAATTATTATACTTAGGTGTGCAATCATATTTAATCCAGGTATTACGGCGGCGCCTAGGTCGGTGGCTAGACATGGCTCTGATTACGCTTGGGTAGACGCGCATCGTTAGACGGCCATATCCACGGGGTGGTCAGACGCCGCTTGGCGACAACGTCTCAAAGCCTACGCCGTCCACGTGATCCCGCGCAACGCTCAGAGAAGAAGCCCCGGTCTCGCTCTCAGCCATGGTCAAGCTCGCACTGACTAGGCGAGCCCGGTGCTCCTCTTAGCCAGGCGCGTGGCAAGGGGTCGTATGGCGACGATGCTGCCAAGAGCGCATGCGCCAAGCCGGCGGCGGCGACGGCGGCGGCGGATAGCGCACGCTGCAGCGACAGAGCTCGCGCGGCAAGTCACGGGATGCGTTGCCAAGGCTATGGCGCAGCGGCGGTCAAATGAAGGTCAAATTGCTGGCGACGGCTTAACTCGATCGGCACGACTAGGTCACTAAAGCTTCCGCTTTAAAGGATTACTTTTTGCAATTTTCTAGCCCTTCGATGAACTTTGACGTCAAGCCAAGCAGACGTTTATAAGCGACAGGTAAAATTGCTGCCACTTTTGAAACACTTTTAATTCTAATTGTCACATGCCATTTGTAGAATAGATTCTTCGTGAAATGAAGTATCTTGTCATACCAAAACTTAAGAAATGCCTTTTTGAAGGGTATTACCTACTAGGCCTCTTTAACCACTGAGCACCCAAAGATGATACTGTAGTGACCTACCAAATTCTGCATATCTGCTCCATGGGCAGCGAAATAATAGTGACCGAGTAACTTTTATTTTTCCTGCACGAGAAAACTCACAAGACACAAAAACGCATTGCAGTTAAGCAAGTCATAAGATTTCGCTAGCAAGTTTGCTATTGCGGCTTATGGCTCTGGTAAGCCGGTGATCAACAAATCGTAACATTAATAACACTTCTTGGGTAAGCTGGTGCGATTTGGAAAACACTTTTTATGGAACTACAAAGGCAGGCGCAAGGGAGAAACACACTCAGATAAACAGAGCATTGGGTGCCTTACTGTTTTCCTCCTTTTTGTGCGTCTTATTTAGCGTCCTAGAATTAAATTTTTTAAATTGTAATATGTTTACGGACAAGCTAAAACTCATTCTTACCCTAAAGAAAGGGCCACGCTGCCTACAATGCAGTAGGCAGCGCCGGAAGTCGGCTTCCCAGCATCTGAGATGCTATAGCCCAAAATTGGTTTTAGCTCACGGGGATGAATGTCGCCACCCTTAAAATGGCTCTCTACTAAAGCAATACACTAACTTGTGTTATACATGCATCGATTCTTCAAAGAAGCTTGGGGAAGTTTATATAAATTGTTATTATACTGGTAAATCCGTGTTGCCGGTAACAACAGAAACTGTTTCTCCGTTTAGTTGGGATCTTTGTTTCAGGCCACCATATCAGCAAAGTAATCATAGCGACATGACCTAGCAACGCGCCCTAACAAACGTCGTTGCAAAGTCAGCTCTAGGATACAGCTACCACTGCTAGCAGTGCCATCAGTGGCCTTCTAGGCAGGCTTTCGCAAATGTTTTTCGTGATTGCATTCCAAAAATACATCTGTGGACAGCTAGCCTCCAAGTCAAGACACAAATAGTTTGCATAAATCTAAGACGCTCTTTTCACATTGACAAGCTGTAGCACGTTGTCTTGTAGAAAGTAGCGAAGAATGAATACTGAAGCAATAGCGTAGAGCAGCTTTAATTAGGCCGTCCACATGATCTTTCGCAAGGGGAACACCAAGAACCACATATGTTTTTCATCCTCTTTATAGTACCCTTGCCACAAGCTCAAGAGAAGACTATCAAAGCTTCATTTTCTGTGTGCAAGGCCTCAAACTATGCAACAATGTGCCTAAATATCTTGTATTCATGAAAGCATGTTTTCGATCTTAGATTGACTGTGTGCATAATTTGTCATGTGTTTTCTTGTAGAACTAGAAGGTGGTCCCAAGAGTAATCATTCCTGGAGCCCTATAACCTAGAACTATTCCAATACGTTTTTATTCCAATCTCCTGACGTCAAAATTACGTAACCACCGGCGAAAGCATCGGACGATGACCCGCAGTGTTGTCTGAACAGACCAATGAAACGCTCTCCTCCTTCATAGGAGGACACTTTTGTTTGCTTTCTAAGCGAATAGCATTGCCTGCATTGATTTCCTTATCGAATTGGCTGACAAGAGGCGAGGAGTGGAGAGGGATTCGATGGGGCCGAGCCAGCATAGTGAAAGTAGATAACCGGCTGAAGAGGGTAGTGCCAGCGTCTGTGCTTGATCGACTTCCCCGGACTTAGCTTGCGGTGGCTGGTCAAAAATCGCGGCGGCGTGCAACCGAAGACTAGGGATGGCACTAAAACGGATGCTCATGATAGAAGAGTTGGCTGAGCGATGCCGTGTACGTGCTGAAAGGGCTTACAACGTTACACTGCCACGCAAAAATTTGTATTATACGCCAATAAGTTCACGCTTCCCGGCAGGCGGGAGTACCGAGTGGCTGGGCGATCAGCGGGCAGCCATCTTCTATTCCTTTCGGAACTGGACATTCTCCGGCTATTCAGAAGAAACAAATTTGTCCTTTTTGGCATATTGATGCACCTTTAACGCGTACACGTCACTTTGGCGCGTTAAGTTACGGCGGTTTTGTGACGTCGCGTGAAAGGCAGGCGAAGTAGGCGCAGCCCGAAAGCTTTTGACCAATAGCAGAGGGCTAATGACAAAAAGCACCGAATCAGAAACAATTACTTTTTTTTCGGTCGCTTTAGTCATTTGGTGTGTACACGTCATATAACATGAGGAGCTATCGTGAATTGCATGACGTTGTGTGACAGACAGGTGAAGTTGGAGTGGCCCGCAATTTCTTTCAGCAATCGTGAAGGGCTGATTGCAGAATTGGAATAGAAAAGTTTGGAATAGCTTTACCTTATAGCGCCCCTGCTCCCCTAGAAAGATTTTGAATTTTTTCTGGTCTTATCGCCAGTCGTGTGTGAAACCGTGAATGGACCATGAAAACTACGAAACTAAAAAAGGCCAAAACAAAAACTACAAAAAAACCATGTCGTTCACTGAAACTTCATTTTTGACGCCTGCGTTAGCATGCTTGGGCACGTATGCTATATCAATGTCTAATAATGCGCTAAATTCCACATTTACTAACAAGGTTAATGATGGAGTAATGCGACAACAGCTAGAAAAATGTATTGGCGACAATAAATCGAAACCATATGTCACTTTACACTGGGTAAGTATTTCTGAAGTTTTACATTTCTATTTTTTTCCCTAGTAAAAGGTTGATTAGTAAAACAAAAATTGAATCTCGAAGTTCTATTTTGTGAATTCCGCGCTGAAAATCTATCGGGCGACGAAACCTCGTTGTAATGTTACGGATTTCAATGTCTCCTTTCGTATTTTTTTGCCATCCAGGCTCACTGAATGCTTTTAAAACTTGATAAGTATAGTTCTTGGCTCTGCTAGAAAGAAGTTATCTATATCTTCACCGACAAAAAATTAACTAAGTTATAGCAGAAGCCATCAGAATCGATAACGTCACGGCAAGTAGGAGCGGGAACTTCAAGGCAGCGTCTTTCATTCTCACGTCCTTTGCGCCTTCCCAAGCGTCTTATCCCGGCAAGAAATACAGTTTTTTGTGTGGTATGGAAGGATGATATACTGAAACAGTTCAAATGTTTTGTGTGTGTGTGTGTGTTCTTTCAGCTGCCTCAAAAGTTGCCTTGTCGGCATTCGTTTTGTGCTGTCGCTGTATGTTCTGTTATTTTATCTACGTCCTCTTGCTCTTGTCCCAGCTGAGTCTCAGCTAAGATGACATAGCAAATAGTGCCATTACTGCCCCCGTCGGCAGGTTTTCTGCTTTTGGTTTTCTTGATTCCTCTTAGGATGTATCCCAAACACGGGTTGTGTTGCTGTGAATGTCCACTCGATCACTGCGATCTCGCTACGCAAGGTCTGTCTCACAAATGCTGCTCTTAGCTTGATAAAATGAGGTGGTTCCTCTGCAGTCAATATATTTTCACGAAAAAAACAAATATATTGTCCTTCAGTATTACTAGGCCGCTTATTTTACGCTGCTGACATTCAGCACACCAGCCAGTATTCGACGAATTAAACAACTTAGCAGAATTGGTAGCTGTGGCGGTTAATGGCGATGTGTTTGTACTACTCGTATTTTCTGTTTACAGAATAACCTATGAGTCTCGGACTCACCACAATATTTTGTAGGTGTAAAAATAGAGTTCACGGAAGAAATAATAGAGGCGGGAAATCCTTCCGAGTTCCAAGTGAGGTTGTCTCACACACTTTACCGAAGCAATACAGCTGTAGTCAGGAGAGCACAAAAACATCTCAGTGCATGCATGTCAACATGACCCACGGTTGAAGTACTTAGTCTCCTTTTTCAATATGCCAACTGATTTAATGTGGATGCATTCTCCTTTCGTGTAGAAAGGTTCATAGATTAATCAACACTTTTCATATATACAGTAGCCAAACACACGGGTGGCGTAAGAAATCTGATAGAATTGACACATTGGGCAGTGATTAGCTCAATGTACCAGGAGCATTCAGCTGATCTTCGCTGGAAGCGCCAGTAGAATGCTATACGGGCAACTGTCTAATTCATGATGCTATATATTTAAAGCCGAAGGCCTTGGTCAAGGTAACGAAGTCATCGGGATGGATACTGCAACACGCATTAATGATAACGATCCCATTTCGCGCTGAGCAACAAGGTGACATTTTAAAGCATGTATCCTTTCAGGCAGGAATTGAGCAGACAAACCAGTGTGCGATTGGGATTGCATGCGAATTCAAGCAAATGGAAATGCCGAACATTTCTTCATTCATTTTTCCATTTGTTTCTATACTTGCAGCTGCCCAAATGGCATCAGTGTATTTGGACTAAGGCGGAAGTAGATACTGAATTTCCACTTTATACTCAACCTCGCAACAACGACAAACTCAAAATACCCGACAAGTGAAAGTGAGCTAGAAATTACACAATAGTTTTGGCAAAGATGACAAGCCTAAGCTCACTGGTTAAGCTCATAACAACTTTCCAGCGAGCTGCGCCATAAAAGAGATACCGCAAGATTTGCTGACATTAGCTTTCCTGTCATTCCTATCTGTTACTTTAGCTCTTTTTTCCCTTTATGAGGAATAATATGAGAGAAAAGGGGGCCGTAGGCGGATATGTATTACTGTTTTAATGAAAATGGCTAATCGGGCTAGTCGGCTGATTTGCATCTCGAATCCTTTTACGCGCATTGCGTACTGCCTATTATTGCACTTGAAGAAAGCATACAAGATGCAAAGTTTTGATGACATCACCGAAGTTCATCTGGTCAGGTAGCATAGGCGAAAAAACAGGCCTTCTGGTCACTGACAGAGTCAAAAGTTAATTGGCATTTCGGAACCCATAGGTGGTTTCTTGTTCAAAACACAGTTGACTTGAAGTATTCAGCAGGTGACATAACTGCGAATAAACTTAGAACAAGGTGCCATCAATCCGGTTGATGGTATAGGGAGTCGACTGATAGATAAGTCGTATCAATTGATCCAATCAACTGTATAGAGATAAATCTAATTATTCTGAAGGGTCAATAAACTTTTGAATTCACCAGTCACCAAAGTCTTTTTTTTTCTGCATCAACATTCATCCCACATTTTGTGCCATCTTGAAAGTTACGTTGACATCCTACGTCGTCGTCGTGCCAATAACATTCGTATAAAATACCAAGGTTCGATGATAACTCGTCATGGAAGGGTGCGTCAGTCGCAGCATGCCACAGTAACAAATTCGCATGCTATTCTTTCTTTATACTGCAATCACATAATGCTTACTAAAATTAAACGCGATATGAATGAAACGTGAGATTTTCAGACATATAAGCTTTGCGGTGATTATTGGTGCCTGTCATTAGTAGCCACTGGTGTATTAGTGCCTTTGTGAAGTATAATTTTTGCGTAATGAGCACGTTTGCATGTCTCGATGCGCCACCACGTCAGTGTCCTGCCACATCTGTAATGTTTTGCTGTTGGGTACTCAGAGGATGAATTGTGGCTCAGATAAAATTCAAGGGCTAGATGTGTTTATTAGTTGTACCATAACGCCGTAGTACAATCTATAAGGAGATGAGCTACCTTCTGACTTAAGCATTCCATAGCTGTAGTTTGCTTTCTAGTTTCGTGTTGCCCTATCCTCAGCTGCCTGATGACCTAAGAAGCTCTTTCGCTGATTGATTGTGATCTGCTTACGCGGAAATGTGTGATCTAAACGTGTTGTGTACTGTAGGCAAGAAACAAGTGCGGGAGACAACTTTTTGTCAATGTGATTTTGTGCCTGGTGATAGGATGTGCTCACTTCAATTAAAATTCCTGCTTGTAGCAAAGAGGGGGGGGGGGGTTAAAGAGCAATTAAATGAGTTCAAGTCGACCTACTGTTCTTGAAAGCTACCCGACTGTTGTGTGTGAACGTCCCAGTGTATGTATGGGTGTTACTGCTTGGTGTGAAACTTTCGCAGAAACATTTCTGCTGGCATCTGAACCGCTCTTTATAAAGAAGACATACCTTTAACCGGAGGCGTAATGTGTCCTTGTTATGTTATGCGTTTATTGTAAAATAAACTCGCTTTCCTTTTATCGAACTACAATGCAACAAATTTTCACTTTAATGGGAAGCTTGCAGCTTCTCATTAAAGCTGCCGCATACATGTTTAGCAGACCACATTAAAAGGTTTATCTCAGTCATCCAGAGGTAATCGTTACTAAGCGTCTTTGAAGAGAGATGAAGAAAATACACTATTTCTGTTACAGTTAACTTGTAACACAAAAATACTAACAGTTCTTGGCATATAAGCGTTTCTAACATAGTAGTTCATGACGAGTTTGCGGAAAGTTTGCGAACCACATCATATGTTCTAAAAAAAAGCAGTCTTTATACCTAAACCCCCTTCAGTTTGCAACTCCCCCAGCTTGAATGACATTGTTAGGTTAGGAAAACGTCCCCATCAACTGTAAAGTGCACGACGGCTGATGTTCTGTTTGATATCAACATGAAGTGGTTAGGTGATAATGTACCCAGGGCAGATCTATCAGATCAGCTAATATTAGAAGAGATTGTATCAATAGTAAATATATGTCATTGTCCATTATAAAAAGAAAGGGAAATATAATAATGCACAGCAGGGGATTAAGTGAGTAATGTGATTTCCAAACTCTCAATCTTTAGATGGAGGCGTCTTGATCAAGATATGGTTACGAGCAGCCGGATGGTGAGGACGTGAACGCATGCGCTGCTAGTCACCGGAAAGCGTAAAAATTTAAAAGCAAGTTCACCAAATTGCGGGGCTACAGATGCGATGTTTACTCGTATAGACAGACTAGGGGAGAGTTGTTTAAATTTCAGTTATGGAGTACTAAACGATGAGAGTGCACAATGTGGGACGTCGGGGTTGAGGTATCTGGATTTCGAACATCTGCTGTTTAGTAACGTGCACACTACATGATCGCTTTCCTTTATCTTCTTTTTTTTTCGTTCGGCCTCAAAATGATGCGACCACGGCGGTTGGGAATCGAACCTGCAACGTCCCGTTCAGCGGCGCTATGCCATATCCGCTGAACCACAGTGGCGAGTAGGAGACCTTTTGGCTGAGCAGTTCTGCTAAACAAAATTATAGAAGCATACATTCGTAGGACAAAACTAGCCGTTCGTTAAAACAAATATAAGCAGCCGAGAGGGCCGCAGAACGCTGAAACCTGCCACTCACTGTGCCATATATTTTGCTGGTATGGGCTCTGTGCGGAAGGAATAGTTTTTTTCGGTTCATATTGATGCTCTTAACAAGGCGAATGCAATGATGTCATTTGAAATAGGCCAAAGTTACTTCTCTTTAATACAGTTTGAATATTTTGGGAAAAGTTCAAGCAGCCGTAAAGAAATCAGGATGCCTTGAAGGTGGCGTGGCGCAGCTAAAGAGCACGAGATCGCGATAGTCCGTGATAGTCGTAAAATCCTGCTTACGCGTAAAAGTGCCAACAGAAGGAGAAGGACATGGTAGAAGTCGTGCCACAGATACTAAAGGTAAGTGTAAAGTTTTATGCTTTAACTGGGGGGGAGGGGGGTTGGTTGCTACATTCATGTAGCATTAACTGTTTTGCTTACCTCCGGTGTTTCGAATGTTCGGAAGAAATCAAACGCTGAGGAAAATAATTTACTCTCCTACTTAGCAGGTGTTGCACATTTCCGCATTGGTTAATGCATTTTATAATTCTTTTACTATGGGGCGAATTGGACTGCTTTTCTTCCGTAAGTGCTGTTCTTTGTTGGCTGGCCACTTTTGCTAATATACCGGGTGTATTTTTGTATATCGAGCGCTTAAAAGAAACAAAAAACTACGAAGAAACTCTAACTACGTCTATATAACTGACATATTTGTACAGGGGCACATCAATTTTAAGAAAGACAAAAGCAACTCATTCAATAATTAAAGTAATCACATTTACAAGCTCTATCACTAAAAAGCTATATGCACATTTTTCAGCGCAAGGTTTAAGGCAATCCTTATAGAAGTCTTTTTCTAGCACCTATACACTTGAAAGTGACCACGCATAGATGTGAAAGTGATCACGTATACACATGAAAGTGACCAGGTCCACTTTACTTGATTTCGATGTCTTGCGATTTGGGCTTGTTCGTACATCATGAATGGCTTTCGGTGTAGCAGAACTACAACGTGGATACCTCGGAAACATAGTTCACCTCGAAACGACGATCAACACAACACGATATCTTGTGTCCGTGTCTGCACGCCTTACCCCTGTTTTGAATTATGAATCCTTACCAACTAGCTCAGCCTTCTGTCGTTCTAAGTCACACTCTGTTCTTCCCACGAGCTGGTTCCAACTTGAGCATTTTATTTAAAAAATCGCAATTTTGGGGTCTCACGTGTTACATCCACAACCTAATTAGGGACAGGAAGCTGGATTAGTTGTATTTCAAATAGATGATGCATTTTGAGCGCCTTCAGAAGAAAGCGTATTTTGAAGCTAGAGTAATACGTCATGCGTTGTATTATTTTAGGTATAGTCAAATCACATTTAAAGCAGCGGAATCAATTGGAATCAATGGCATCTGCTCCCAGATAAAGCAAGTAAATGTTGGAGTTCCCCAAGGGAGTATACTGGGCAACCTTTTTTTCAATGTCTATGTAAATGATCTTGTTCTTGGGGTTAGTGAACTAAAACATATAATTTAAGCAAATGATGCTACCGCGCTTTTTTTCGTCGAACAATATTGCAACCTAATTTCAACCCCAAAGTCGGCCCTTGCTAATGTACATGCATGGTTACTGGAAAGTGGCTTAAAAATTTACACTGACGAAACCATAGCTATCTTATTTCAAACAAAAAAATTTGAACTTAGAGCCCGGCATTTTAATAGACTCTTCAAGATTGGAGCATGTCTGGTCTGCGAAAAGGTTATGTGTATTTCTTCATACCCTTGTGGCATGGGCTGATCACATAGACTTCTTTGCAGGAAAACTTGCAAATGTCGCTGGAATATGGCTCAGTTTAAAACCGCTGTCTCTAAAATTCAAACTTATATAACCTTATCATCCTGAGTCACATACACAAATGCTGTCTAGTGTGGCGTACGATGTCTGCTACCAACTTAAATAGATGATACCTGCTTCAAAAAATGTAATTCGTGCCACCTGTAAAGCTCCCGCAGATGCTCATACTGCACCTCTCCTCAAGCACTTGAATTTCCTCACGCCGAACTCTATGGCAGACATCAAAACACAGAACTGGGCTAGTTAGTTTGATTCCATATTTACAAAAAAGGGCGTGATAAAGACGTAGTAAAGAAAGAGGGAAAAAAACTCCGTGCCCTTCCACTCGGTGAGTAGATGACCAGCGAAGCTGTGTATGTGGACCCCTTAATGGCGAACTGGTACCTCCGCCGCGGATCGGTCCGGCATTGCACTATCTTAGGGATTGGCCCACGTATGGGGAGTGCTTAGCGATCAAGGCAATCGAGGCAATCAAGGCAGAAAGCTGGGCTAGTTGGTGCGTCATCATTAATCAGAAGACTAGCGCAAATAACAGGGACACAGACAGAGCCTGCTTCACCTCCACCGCGTGTCGGCCCGGCAATGCATTAACTTCGCTATCGGCCCACGTATGGGGAGTTGCGGGTAGGGCCGGTATTGCAACATCTTCGGGATCGGCCTATGCATGAGGAGTACTGAACGCCTGCTTCATTTCCGCCGCAGGTCGGCCCGGCATTGCATTAACTTCGCTATCGGCCCACGTATGGGCCGATAGCGAAGCCGTGGGTAGGGCCGGTATTACACTATCTTCGGGATCGGCCTACATATGGGGAGGGCTCAACGCCTGCTTCGCCTCCGCCGCGGGTCGGCCCGGCATTGCATTAAATTCGCTATCGGCCCACGTATGGGGAGTCGCGGGCAGGGCCGGTATTGCAATATCTTCGGGATCGGCCTACGCATGGCTCAACGCCTGCTTCACCTCCGCCTCGGGTCGGGTTGGCATTGCATTAACTTCGCTATCGGCCCACGTATGAGGAGTCGTGGGCAAGGCTGGTGTTGCAATATCTTCGGGATCGGCCTACGTATGGGGAGTGCTCAACGCCTGCTTTACCTCCGCCGCGGGTTGGCCCGGCATTGCATTAACATCACTATCGGCCCACTTATGGGGAGTCGCGGGTAGGGCCGGTATTGCAATATCTTCGGGATCGGCCTACGCATGGACAATGCTCAACGCCTGCTTCAACTCCGCCGCGGGTCGGCCCGGCATTACATTAACTTCTCTATCGGCTTACGTATTCAAAGTCGTGGGTAGGGCCGGTATTGCAATATCTTCGGGATCGGCCTACGCATGGCTCAACGCCTGCTTCACCTCCGCCTCGGGTCGGGTTGGCATTGCATTAACTTCGCTATCGGCCCACGTATGAGGAGTCGTGGGCAAGGCTCGTGTTGCAATATCTTCGGGATCGGCCTACGTATGGGGAGTGCTCAACGCCTGCTTTACCTCCGCCGCGGGTTGGCCCGGCATTGCATTAACTTCACTATCGGCCCACTTATGGGGAGTCGCGGGTAGGGCCGGTATTGCAATATCTTCGGGATCGGGCTACGCATGGACAGTGCTCAACGCCTGCTTCAACTCCGCCGCGGGTCGGCCCGGCATTACATTAACTTCTCTATCGGCTTACGTATTCAAAGTCGTGGGTAGGGCCGGTATTTCCATACCTTCGGGATCGGCCTACGTATGGGAAGTGCTCAACGCCTGCTTCACCTCCGCCGCGGGTCGGCCCGGCATTGCACTATCTTCGGGATCGGCTCACGTATGGGTAGTGCCTAAGGCTTGCTTCACCTCCGCCGCGGGTCAGCCCGGCATTGCACTATAACTTCGGCGTCGGCCCACGTATAGGGAGTGCTTAACGCCAGCTTTACCTCCGCCGCGGGTCAGCCCGGCATTGCACTCACTTCGGGATCGGCACACCTGCGGGGAGTGCATAACGGCAGCTGCACCTTCGCCGCGGGTCGGTCTGACATTGCACTATCTTCGCGATCGGCCTACGTACGGGGTGCACTTATCGCATGGCTCACCGCCGCGGCTGGTCGGCCCAGCATTGCACTATAGCTTCGGCGCCGGCCCACGCATAGGGAGTGCTTAACGCCTGCTTCATCTCTGCCACATACCGGGCCGGTATTGCAGAACTTCGGGATCGGCCCACGTATGAGGAGTGTTTAACGCCTGCTTCACCTCTGTTGCGGGTCGGGCCGGTATTGCGCTATATCTATATCTATTGCGCTAGGGAGGGGATCGCCGAAGCCCCAAGCTGGGTGCCGCTCGCTCGTTGATTAAGATAGAGTTATTCAAGGAACTTGAACCTTCGACTTCTGGTGGAAGTGGAACCTACTTGGAGATATGAGCGCACTGGCAGTATCCCCAAGTGGAATTCCAATTGCTATCGCGAACGTCGACAGCCGAATCCACGACCTTTTGGGTAATTAAACCAAAGACCTTTGGTGGGAGCCGAACCCACTTAGAGGTTTTCACAAACCGGCGATATCTTCAAGTTGTATGCAAGTTGACCTCATGAATTTGGAGAGTCGAACCCACGTGGGACTCTAACCCACTACCTCTAGTGGGGGTCGAAACGACGACGTTTGGTATTAAGTACGGAGAAGTTGTTTAAGACACGGCTAATTAAGAGAGGGTTAATTAAGGCACTCGAGCCCACGACCTTTCGTCGGAGTAGAACTCTCGACCTTTGGTGTTAATTTGGACGGGGTGCTTTAAGGCACAGGTAATTACGTCACTCGAACCCACGACCTTCTACGGCAGAAAGTAAGTAATGGAAAATGACAGCGCATTAGAATGAAAATGTCGAGTAATGTAATGGATGTCTCGTGAGTGGGCGGGCTTTCGCCTTCATCCTCTTTAGCGTATGCTAAAGTGCAGCGATAGCGTAGAGGAAGAGCATCCGCCTCCCGTGCAAAAGGATCGTGGTTCAAATTCCAGGGCCAGAAAATTTTCCTCCGGATAAAAAAAAATCCCCTTGCAGATAAAATTGCATCAACAGGCCTGTAGTGCGGTCTGATCCCGGTGACCAGAACTGGTAACGCACTCCCTCACCCGAGCAGGAATGGCCACTCTGATGCACTATTGGCCACAGCCTACTATATGAATACAACAGTCAAACCCCGGCCCTCAGTCCGCAGCAGCTGCGAAGCAACTAACCACGGCAGTGTTCAGAACTGTGACGCAGCAGAGAGTGCTAACAATCTCTGGATCCGGACAGGCCGCCATTGGAATCTGAACCGGGCAACGTTTAACGCTAGAACTTTATCTAGTGAGGAGAGTCTAGCAGTGCTATTGGAGTAATTACCGGTCATTAAATGGGATATAATCATGCTCAGTGAGGTTAGAAGCACAAAATGAAGCATATACAGTGCCAAAGAGCGGGCACATCCTGTGCTACCGAGGCTTAGTGGAGAGACGAGAACTAGGAGTCTAATTCCTGATTAATAAGGATAAGGCTGGTAACATACAGTAATTCTGTAACATTAACGCGAGGGTGGCAGGTCTTGTGAAAATTAATTAGAGGTACAAATTGAAGGTCTTACAGGTCTACGCACCAACATACAGTCATGATGACCAGCAAGTCGAAAGCTTCTATGAAGACGTGGAATCGGCGATGGGTAAAGTCAAAACAACATACACTATACTGATGGCTGACTTCAACACCAGGGTAGGCAAGAAGCAGGCTGGAGATAAATCAGCGGCGGAATATGGCATAGGTTCTAGGAACAGCAGGGGAAAGTTAGTAGAGTTCGCAGAACGATATAATTTCCAGATAATGAATTCCTTCTTCCGCAAGCGGGCTAAACGAAAGTGGACGTGGAGGGGCCCGAATGGCGGGATTAGAAATGAAATAGACTTCATACTCTGCGCTAATTCTGGCATCATACAATCTGTGGACGTTCTCGGCAAGGTGCACTGCAGGGACCATAGGATGGTACGACCTCGAATTAGCCTAGACCTGAGGAGGGAACGGAAGAAGCTGGTACATAAGAAGCTGATCAATGAGTTAGCGGTCAAAGGGAAAATAGAAGAATTCCGGATGAAGTTACAGAGCAGGTATTCAGCTTTAGCTCAGTTAGAGCAGCTTAGTATTGATGCAATGAACGACAATCTTATGGGCATCATTAAGAAGTGTGCCATAGCAGACGGTGGTAAATTCGTTAAAGAGGGTACTGGTAAGCTATCGCAGGAGACGAAAGATCTGATTAAGAAACGCCAATTTATGAAAGACTGTAATCCTAAAGCTAGAATAGAACTGGAAGAAAATCCAAAGTTAATCAACAAGCGTAAGATAGCTGACATAAGGAAGCATAATATGGATAAAATTGAGCATGCTCTCAGGAACGGAGGAAGCGTAAAGCAGTGAAGAAGAAACTAAGAATAGGCAGGAATCAGATGTATGCGTTAAGAAACAAAGCCGGCAATATCATTACTAATATGGACAAAATAGTTCAAGTGGCTGGGGAGTTCTATGGAGATTTATACGGTACCAGTGGCGCCCACGACGATAATGGAAGAGAGAATAGTCTAGAGGAATTTGACATCCCAGTAGTAACGGTGGAAGAAGTATTGAATGCTTTGGAAGGTATGGAAAGGGGGACGGCAGGTGGGGAGCATCAGGTAACATCAGATTTGTTGAAGGGTGGTGGGCAGATTGTTCTAGAAAAACTGGCGATCCTGTATACGCAATGCCTCATGACCTCGAGCGTACCTGAATCTTGGAAATAAACGAACACAATCTTAATCCTCAAGAAAGGGTACGTCAGAGACTTGAAACATTATAGACCAATCAGCGTATTGTCCGTTGCCTACAAAGTATTTGCTAAGGTAATCACAGATAGAATCAGGAACACCTTAGACTTCTGTCAACCAATAGACCTGGCAGGATTTAGTAAAGGTTACTCAGCAATAGACCATATTCATACTATCAATCAGCTGATAGAGAAATTTGCGGAATATAACCAACCCCTATGTATAGCTTTAATTGATTACGAGAAAGCGTTTGATTCCGTTAAAACGTTGGCAGTCATGCAGGCATTACGGAATCCGAGTATAGATGAGCCGTACATAAAATTACTGAAAGATATTTATAGCGGCTCCACAGCCACCATAGTCCTCCATAAATAAAGCTACAAAATCCCAATAAAGAAGGGCGTCAGGCAGGGACATACGATCTCTCCAATATTATTCATAGCGTGCTTAGAGGAGGCATTCAAAGACCTCGATTAGGAAGAATTGGGATAAGAGTTAATGGAGAATGCCCTTAGTACCTTGTGATTCGCTGATGATATTGCCTTGCTTCGTAACTCAGGGAACCAATTGCAATGCATGCTCACTGACTTGGAGAGGCAAAGGAGAAGGATCGGTCTAAACATTAATCTGCAGAAAACTAAAGTAACGTTTAACAATCTGGGAAGAAAACAGCAGTTTACGATAGGTACCGAGGCACTTGAAGTGGTAAGAGAATACGTCTAGTCAGGGCAGATAGTGACCGCAGATTAGGGTCACTAGACTGAAACAATAAGAATAAGAATGGGCTGGGGTGCGTTGGTCAGGCATTCTCAGATCATGAACGGCAGGTTGCCATTATCCCTCAAGTGAAAAGTTTATAACGCCTGTGTGTTACCAGTACTCACATGTGGGGCAGAAGCCTGGAGGCTTATGAAAAAGGTTTTACTTAAATTGAGAATGACGCAACATGCTATGGAAAGAATGACGGGTGTAACGTTAAGCAGGCGGGATAAGAAGAGGGCAGATAGGGTGGAAGAACAAGCGCGAGTTAATAACATCTTTTGAAATCAACAAAAAGAAATGGGCTTGGGCAGGGCACGCAATGAGGAGGGAAGATAACCGATGGTCATTAAGGGTTACTGACTGGATTCCAATGGAAGGGAAGCGTAGCAGGGGGCGGCAGAAGGTTAGGTGGGCGGATGAAATTAAGAAGTTTCCAGGGACAACATGGCCACAATTAGCACATGGCCGGGGTAGTTGGAGAAGTATGGGAGAAGCCTTTGCCCTGCAGTAGGCGTAGCCAGGATGATGATGATGATTGTGGTGCTGATGATGATGAAAGTGACTCTTGGAAAAGCAGTTACAACCAGTGGCTCTGATTCTTCGAGTGCCTTCCTCACTTCGACATCGGCCATTTTGGTGCCATGTGCACCGCAGTGATTGGGAATTCATTGAAGTTGAATATGGTGGCCGTTCTCTTCCGCTTGAGTGTATAGTTCGGCACTTTGGGGAGCCAACACTTAGTAGGAGTTTTCTTGCATTACAACTATATAACTACGCAGAGTGGAATTCGCGTCAGTAAAGCCTTCATACTTGAGGAGGCTGTCGTGAAATATAGTGAACTGCCTCTCTGATTGCCGCTACTTACGTGGATGTTGCTGTCGTTTCGCTAGGCAGACGAAACTGCCGTACGACTCAATCTGCAGGCACGACGAAAGCCGCACCTTACGCATACGACGAGACCGATCCCTCCGTACACACATTCACCTAAGAGTCATATTTATTCTACAAATAAGCAAGTATTAGATTTCTGAGGCCCACGGTAGGTATTTGCGACTTCTTATAAATGCCGAGAATCGAGAAACATTCCGTATTTTTTTTGCATTATCCATGGGGACACATTTGGAAGACTAGCAGGGGCAATGTATCACGGTATGCCGGATTCTTGGCTCTCCAGAAAATGGATTCCGTCCATATGTCGGAAGGTGTGGGTAAGGAGTGGCGTTGGTGACGGCACCGCAGCCGCGGGAGTATTCTAAGAGGTTCACATTGTAGACAGACAGGTACAGGATAGATGCGAGTTTCCTCAATTGTGCCATAGGTGGAGGTGCAACGCGGAATCCCTAGACATGTTCTCAGGATCTGCGTCTGGACCCTATCAAGCGTACGAAAACATGATGATCTCACACTTGATAAAAATGGCTGCCTATACCAAATCTAGCCGATGTAAAGAGCCTGGTAGCGAATGTTCCGAAGCCCTAGTAGTGAATGTTCAGACGGGCCCCATTGCATACCGGCCAGAAAGCGAAAATTCCCCGTCGATCACGATGCTCTTTAAAGCGAAATTTGAGCGCAGTTTCATGCGTGTTTTCATTTCTCGATATGTTTGCTGGAGCGGACAATTTATCTCGTGCGGCACGTAGCAAATGTAGCGAAGTGCAGCACAACTGCCTCGCTAATTGGGAGATCGCGAGAGGCAGAACGTGGGCGCGATTCACAGCAGCTACCGCAGACAGACCTCCGCTCATGAAGCGGTTTGTTTTGAATATATATATGTCACCGGGGGCGTCATCGGTGAACAGACGGCGCTCTCTAACGGTAAACTGAAATAAACCTTCCTGGGAGTTTTTAACGGGTGATGTGTCCTAAAACCTCCCCATCCTGGAAAATTTACTCCGATGTGTGGGAGCGATACAGCGGCATTCCTTCAATTTCACTCCGTTGTCCAGCTTCGGGAGGATTAACGCGACATGACGCGATTTTACTCGACTTCAAAATCTTGTTCTCCGGTGGAAACGCCGCACAGGCACTTTTAAAAAGCTCCCCCCGCCGAAACAGGTTGGCCACGTGGCGCTTCCCATGAGGCTGTACGTGCACCGCGCCAGCGACGGACCGCGCTCGGCGTAGTCGGCAGTGCTCATGGCTAACGGTTTGTTTACATCTGTCAAGTGGCGTTCTGTGACAGCTTTTCGTCAATTTGTATCCTGTATTTCTTTCCAGAAAGAGTTATAGGCTTGCCTGAAGCTCACATTATCTCAGCTTCAAGTACGTTAGTTGTGATGACTTTGCTGACAACGATAAATGCAAGAGCAACGTCTTCAAGTGCGCAAAAAGGCTTAGATATACCTCGAAGCTACCCACATGACTCGTGATATCGGCACAGACTTCTCACGGTGTTTACGTGCTGCATGACCGTGGCTTGTATTCTTCAGTGCGTGAAATGCGACTTTATGTTCTTGTGGATACGTGTTCCCGACGTGCGGTGTAATGTTTGAAATGACCGCGTAACAGTGGCAACAGTAGCCACTGTTCGAGCGACAACACCCATGCTACTCGTACATGAATGGCATACTCCAAGTTCGTCGCGGTGCTGTGTTACCAGTTAGAAAGACCGGAGTGCAAGCAACTGTTTTTATGTATCTGTGTACGGATATTATCGCCCAAGAAAAAGGGTATAGACATAAGTATGCGTACTGTAAATAGAGCTTCTTACTGAGCGATGCGAATCGAATTGTTATCACGCACTTCTGTTTTGATCACGTCGTTGCTTGCGATACTGGATTAACATTGTGCTCTTTCCCAGACACTGATTTTGAAGCAGGCTTGCTGGCTGCGAGGTTGACGATTTGCTCGACAGATCAGCAGTGTAGCACCTTTTCACACCAGAGAGACATTGCTTGAACGCTGAGCAAGTAGTGCGATATAAAAAAAATGTATGACCATGCACTTTTCGGTGTCATGTCGGCTGCTGCGGATCATGATCACACGTAATAAATTCTTTTTATGATACCACTATTCTGAAAAAATTTTGCCGTGAAGCACACGCACTTACAGTTTTCTTGCTTACTGTAACTAACGCATTACATCTGCGCCGCGAACGCCGGCATGTGTAAAGTCGCTTCAGCACTCGCAGAATGGCATGCTAGTTTTGAAAAATTATGCCATTAACTTTTTTCTTGCCGTTCTTAATTTACAGTTTTGCGTTGATTAACACTTTCCCTATACCATGCGGAAAATAGATGTTTTTTGTAGATTACGCCAGATATTTTTCTGAAGGAACTACTGCATTGAATATTTTATGTATGCGTAAACAAAAAGCAGAATGAATGCACTTTTCACGCATGTAGTATTTATTAATGATGTGCCTGTCATGAAAAAGATATAAATTGCCAGAATCAAGATTGTGGAATAACATTCAGCAAAATTTATAAAGATACGCAGGTATCTACATCAAAAATAGGTAACGAAAGTTATGACATATGCAAAATGTATCGCCTTGAAATAGGCACTACCTCCGAAAAAAATGTAATTGTTTCATTTAACAAGTATTCCACTGCACAAAATTATCTGCAAGCTCTATAGTTGGGCCTGCCGGGCTGCGGCCGCCTAGGTTCCGGGTTTGCTTGCGTGGCCGTCGATCTCACAATCTAAGACCGACGGAAGGCCAGCATCCTCAGACTCACTGCTACTCGATCCATTCACAAAGTGAACCGTAGATGAAGCGGGATCAAGGAAGGAAGGAAGGAAAAAAGTGGGGAAGGAAGCCAGGGAGGTTAACCCGTTTAGCCTAACCGGTTTGCTACCCAACACATGGGAGCGGGATGGGGGGATGAAAGATGGGAGGAGAGAGAGAGAGAGAGCACATAACCCAGCAAACACATCGTCAGTTACAGTCCGTCACTCTTGCGCGGTACGCGACATCACTGTCATAGCCACTTGTCCAAGCCCGTATCCTTCATAAACCGAAGTAGTCCCTTCGTCGCCTTCAGCTACGATGTCTTCTGTCAGCGATATGTGAAAATGGTTGCAACTGACAATGGTCTATTGTCCAGGTGCGCTAGAACGGACGCCATGGACTGTCTCTGGACATTATATTCAGGACAGTCGCACAGAATGTGGTCCAGCGTCTCCTCGCAAAGACAGGCATTGTAGAGAGCGTTGTCGGCCATTCCAATGCGAAACGAGTAGGATTTTGTGAAGGCCACCCCTAGCCATAAAGCAGGGTGGCCTCACTTCGGCGGAGTCCAGTTGGCATACAGAGATGCATCAATGAGGGCAGGTCGTGTTGATGATTGCTGCGGTTGGTCTGGCTGGTTGGTGTGCACCATAGAGAGAGCGTGATCTCCCGTGCAAGCACTTGAAGTCTGCTGGCTGCGTCGGACCGTGAAAGTGGTATGGCCTCTTCCTGTGTGTCTTCAAGAGCTGTCCCAGCGGCTTTATCGGCGTCTTCATTTCCTATGACGCCGCAGTGACTTGGCAGCCACTGAAACGTCACGTGATGTCCATTCTCATGTGATGTATGGAGTAGGCATTTAATATCGAGCACGAGCTGTTCGAATAGCCTGCGACGCAGAGCTGATAGCACAGATTGTAGGTCTGCCTTTGAGTCACTTACAATTGACCATTGTCGAGGAGGTTCCCGATTGACGAAACAAAGTGCAGCGCGAAGAGCAGCTAGTTCCGCACATGTAGATGTCGTTAGGTGGTCAGTCCAAAAGCGGAATCAAGAAATCTGCAATCTTTCGAAGCTCCCGCGCCGCTTCCGGAGGCAGCCATTTTTGCTTCCTACTTTGACGATCGTGAAATTTCGTAGCGTTTTCAATGATTACCGCATCACAAAAATAAATTATAGTTCTCCTCCTACACGTCCGACGGCGAAGTGTGTGCCTGAGCGGCGCGAAAGGCGTCGAAAGCGGCATTTCAAACATTCTATAGAGAGCGGCCATTTTTTATTTCTATTTTGACGATCACGAAACTTCAAAGCGCGTGCAAGAATCACCGCCTGGCGGTAAAAAAGCAAAGTGCTTAGAAAATAAAATATACTTCTCCTCCTTCCCGTCCAATAGTGCAGTGTGTCCGTGAGCGGTGCGGAAGGTCTCGAAAGCGGTGTTTCGAACCATAGTTAGCGGGCTAACGATGCACAATGGGCGTGGTACGGAAAGAGTTAAGGTCTTCTGTTAATTTCAGAGAGGCAGGTGTGGTGGAAGTGACCCTGCGAGTCGTAATTCTGAAAACAGTATAGCTGCTTGCTGATTGATTTAGAGGCACACAGTATCGTGGCTATATGTACTGACAGCGTTGCTTCTTCTTTGTCGCGTGGCGAAGGCATTCCCTCTGTGGACTGTACTGCGGGCAGGTGCACAAAATATTGTCAATCGATTCTTCATGGCCACAGTGGTCACACGTTGCGGTGTCGGTCATCCCTATGCGGAATGCATAGGCTTTGGTAAAGGCAACGCCCAACCACAGTCGATATAGAAGCGTGGCGTCTCGAAGACTTAATGTGGGATAAAGTGAGTACAGTCGCGTATTTCTTAAATGCGGCTCATTCCATTGCGACGCGGTGCACTGCCGAGCAAGTAGGCGGAGCTTCCGTGCTGCGTCAGTTCTAGAAAGTGGAATTGGGACGTACGTGGTGCTCCTCAGTATGGGCTGAGCGGAGAGCTTGATCCACCCGTTCATTGCCGATAAACCCGCAGTGACTTGGAAGCCACTGGAAGATTATTTCATGGCCTGCATCACTTATATGGTGTAACGTCTCTGTGATATGAAATATTAGTTGTTCCTGCGGTCCGCGTCGTAAAGGTGACAATAGAGACTGCAGTGCCGCCTTCGAATCGCGGAATACCGTCCACTTGTGTGGCGGTTCATCAGCATTGCGATGAAGGGCAGTGAAGAGCGCTGCGAGCTCTGCTGCCGTCGATGTTGTCACGTGGGTCGTCTTAAATTTGGTTCTTGTAACTTTCGCTGGTATGACGATTGCCGCCATGGTGCTGTTTGGAAGGACAAATCCATCAACGTAAATATACGTAGAGTCACGGTAGTTCTCGCACAAATATAGTATCGTGAGCTGTTTAAGGGCTACTGATGATAGATCAGCTTTTTTCGAGATGCCAGGTATTGTGAGGTTTGATTTTTCGCTGAGCGAGGCACCATGGAAAAATCTAAGGACTCGTTGCCGGAGTGAAACAAGCTGGCATTAACCAGCTGGACGACCAACCGCTATCAGAAAAAAAAAAATTTACGTCACCGAAAGGACCTGCCGTCACAGAAGAAAGCCGCGCAAGCACTATACCCCTTCTTGCGATCTACCGACATTTGTGAACGTCTTTAACTGGAACGCCTTTTGTGTGTGTGTGCCTCCGTGTGTGCGTTTCTTTTTTAAGATTTCCCTCCCTGTCCTCTTTCTAACCTCTATCTCCTGTCCCCAGTGTATGGTAGCAAACCGAAGACCGATATCTGGTTATGTTCCCTGCCTTTCCTCTTTATCTCTCTCTCTCTCTGTGTGTGTGTGTGTGTATGTGTGTGTGTGCCGCGTGTACGTTGCATGTCTTTCAAAGTTCTGCATTGGTAGTTTCTCAAATGTTTATATATCTTATGATTTATGTGCTTTCATTGACTTGTGTCGTTGAATTGGACGTGGTCTTGTGTATATTTCGAAATTTGACGAGTATCCGCTGCATATAAAAATCTTCACGCAAACTAACGCGATATCTCAATTTGTACTCCCTTTGCACCTCGATAATTAAAAAAATTGCGCATTAATAGATAGTGCAACTAAAAAAAAGTACAAACAACAGAAACAAATCCCATGGTTAAAATTCCATTCACACGGAGTAAAAATTCCACTCCGATCATACGCAGCTTAACAAACTCCCAACCGGGGTGGAGGAGGGGTCGCTAGAGCACAAGTATTATACTCCCACCTGGGAGTTACTTGTGTTTACAGTGTACTCTGGCGCCATCTCGCAACCATCATTGCCGCAAAGGCCGTCTTGCGCGGGACTGTGCTTTTCCTCTCACGTTTTCGCCATACCTTCCTCCTCCGCTTTCTTTCTCGCGCTCTATTTGCTATCTCGCGTCTGTCGGCCGCGCTCCGTGTTCGCTCTTGCATCCTTCGCGGTGCTCCTTCGTCCAGTTACGAGGAAGCCGAGGAAGCATGCCGACGCCGATGCTCGCCGTAGGAGCGGATGACTCAGAGCTGCGCTCTAAAACTTGAGCAAATCCAGTTATTGTTTTTTAACATTGCGACTTGCTTCGACCATGAAACTCCGCGGTCAATGACAACGCCGAGGTATAGCAGAGCAGGCAGCCTTGCAAGGTAAAAGCGCTGTTCATTCATACGTGGTACGTGTGAGAGCGCTGCAGTCACGGTATGCAAGCAGGTATGGCCCGCGTTTTTTTTTTCTTTTTTTTCGCGAGCTTTTCTCATGACACAGACACTCTGATTACGTAACAAGCATGAAGTTACAAGCTGCTGAATTAGAAGCTCGCTATAGCGCTCCACTTCTCATTGGAAGTTTTCCACTATAGCTAATACTTGCGAAGTAGGTTACGTAATTTTGACCAATAACGCAATGAAGCAAAAAGAACCAAACATGTTTCACAAAATAGCGATCAACACGCATTTGGTCGCGTTCACCTAGAGTGCCTCGTCATATTTTTATACCTTGGCGAAAGTTATCCTGGCACCTTGCAAACTATGTGCTTCTGGGCCGGTGTTCGAGTTAGTCCACGTTGAAGAACACAAAGTAAAATTTCGTTGTGGTAGTAAGCATGGACTTTCTAAAGAATGGTATATGAGCATAAATTGTTGTTCGCGTGTTTACGGGTGCGTGCGAGTTTCGTTCTATTCAATAGAGCAGTAGAAAAGTAGCAAGCCCATCGAATTGTGAGTTCGGATCGTTGAAACACGTGTATCTCTCCCAGCTAGTAATCGTGCTGCAAACACAACTTCCTAAAGCAGCAAAACGAAAGTGAATCAACGGCAATGAGATATTGCGCGCTTTATCGTCTCCCAGCATTACGGACCTTACAAAGCGCAAGTAAAGGAATGCACTTCGAGGGCTGCCTGATTTTAGTGCTTCAAACGCGGTTGGACGGCGCTCCCGATTGGTCTATGAGCGAATATTTCGCCCTATTTACATGCAGAGAAGCGATGACATGCGGATGGCTTTCGCGAAACTTAGTTAACATTGGTCAACATCAAAATACTGAGCCAAACTCTTCAGACCGGTATTCTTTATCTCCGCGGTAGGAGTGAGTACCCCGCACGACATCCCCGTACACTGCAGCTGTCTCCGCCGTACACGGCTCATGCAGCCTGCACAGGCGTGCCTCAACTCCCTAGGCGAGGCAGCCAAGCGAACAGCGATAGGATTGCCGCACTCCTCGCTCCAAGGAGCCCGCCGCGTAGCCCGCGCCCACTTGCATCGTTTCTGAAGAACCACGCTCGTTTTGCCTCTTCTGTGCTTCACTCACCCTTTACGTTCGTTTCCCCGCACCACCACGACGCCCCCCCCCCCCCCCCTCTACCTCCAGCTCACTCGCTCCCTACCTTTCGATTTCGCCGCCCGTTTCCTCGCGAGCGATTCCCGGGATCCGGCGTTTCTGCGGCGAGCGTCCCAATGCCGTATATTCGCATGTTTAGTAAGTGTGGTTTCCAAGCAAATGTGTTCGCTGCTCATCCTGATAATGATGAAGTAAACTGCTCGGGCCTTGTGAGGGCGGATAGGATGTCGTTGTTGTCGAGCGACAATGGTGCAGAGATTGACCGGTTTTTTATAGAGGAGCAAAAATACAATCTCCGCGGGTGAAATTTTTAAGCTGGCTAATGAAACTTCGGGCGTCAACCCCGTCGTTGTAAGTGGATATGCATGTCATCCCTTCGCGTCCGTACACGCCCGCTGCCACACAGCAGAGGCAGTTTCTTTAGTCAGACAAAACAGAATCTTGAACAAATACTCAAGAACGCGGCGTTATCTTGAGTGTTCTGAAAGAAATTCATAAGGCTGTATTTTGGGATGAAATCCAAGCACAGCAAAATGATTACAGCAATACGAGGACGATCTAATCTTTTAATAGCGCGTAAAGAAAGGAGCTAACGCTTCGACAAGAAAACATCTGTTCATGGCGAACGCAACTCACCTCGTTGAAACAATCACTGCAGTCTCATCCCTACCTTGTTAACCCACTGCTAAAATACATGTATGCATACATTCAAATGAATGCGTGTGCTTCTCAAAATTAATGTGCTTCTTAAAGCGACTCTTTATCATCTCAACGTTTCGGGTAGAACCTTGGCACTCTTAAAGAAAATTACCATTATTTATAATGGAGATTTTAGTTTCCTCCAACCACGTCTGTGTCTAAGGTTACCTCGAGGCACATGGCGCTCTACTGACTTAGGTTAAGCATAGTTTTTCATGACTCTAAGTTTGTGACATGAAAAAATTAAGTGCCGCATGAGTAAATAACCCCATGTACCATGCTTGCAACATTGTTGCTCCATTTATATAAAGATGCGGGTTTCCTTAAGTCTTTTCATGTTGAATTCTGCGACAGAGAACCTATATTAACAGCAGGCTCAGCCACATTATAATAACGTGCCGCGCAAGATTCACAAAAGAAGAAAAACAGGACTGGACAGAGTGAATTGAGTAAGCTTTAGGGAGGCTTTAAACTTGATACTAAACATCGGGCAATAAAAGAAACCCTAATGGCAGGTTTTATATTTATGTTTAGCCTAATGCCTTAGTTTGCGGAAGCCTACCGTTGCTCCTTGCCTAAATCGTAGCACCCTGGTAACTGAGCCTGCAACCAATGGCACAAAAGCACAACATTGCCTATCCCACGGGAACTCAAATGATGGTACACCAAATGATGGTACACCAACGATGCTGATGTAGCGTTTACTAGACAGATTTGTAATAGCTTTCCTCACCAGAATCCCCGGGTACACCAGACGTTCAGGAGGGAGTAGTTCCGAGCCTCATGAAGTTTTTAAGTGATGTGGACTTGGCCAATGACTGGTAACGCTTGGCAGATTCGCTACAGCGTGCTGTGTCGGGAGCCCGCCGGCCCGGCACGGCACCGCGCCCGGAGTGGATCACATGCTGTGCACTGCGCATCACTGCGTGCGACGTCTTGTTCCCACGTCTCGTGCTGCTCTTGTGAACAGAGACGAACTTTCCTGAAAGGAAACGTTCGGACACCGCAGTTCCCGACGTGTCTTGCGAGGCTAGATCCCAATTGAAGCGGACATCATCATTCTCTTCCTCCACATAAGAGCGTTTGTCGCCTTACTTACGTTAAACGCAAGTACCTTCGCGAGGGATTGCGGTGTGCCTCTCTTCAAGAATTTTAGCCCAACAAACGAAAACGCAAACGTAAAGAAGACGTTAGAATAAAATTTAATGCCCTTCCACTCTGTGACAAAGTATGACATGTGAAGCTGTGAATGAGGGCCCCTTAATGGCGAACTGTTGCACCTCCGCCGCGGGTCGGCCCGGCATTGCACTATATTCGGGAACGGCCCACGTATGAGAAATTATCTGCCTATGTTCGCGAAGACGAGATGCGCCAGAACCTAGCCATTAAGAGCTTCGCTGTAAAAGGGCAACTTCTTGTGCCTCGTGGCAAAAATATCCAAGCTAAGAGAATTCATTAGTGACCGTTCAATCGTTTCTATGCCGACGCGTTCGCTAGGCTTATAGACGCTGAAATCGCCAAACAACCTGAAAAATTGGCCTCGCTAGGCCCTCGTAACTGAGGTTTCAAATGAGCTTAGAAGAAGTGAACACTCAATTTAACAGTTACCGATGGCCAATAATAGCGAGAGCGAAGCCATTACGAAAATTCATGCTGATGTGGTAGTCATAAGCGACTGCCATGGGTGCCACAGTGTTTAACAACGCTATTACAAGGCGTCCATAAACAGATAGCTTTAGTTAGCGCACGGCTCGTAGACCGAATTTATCCAATGCCGCATACAGCCTGCGCAGTGAGAACAGCGCCGTTTCTTTACGTACGTGCGCGTACTTGGTTTGCAAGCGCTGTTCTGAAGCTCCCTATATTTTGTCTACTATAGCCGAGTGATCACGGCAACCCACGCTCGCGTTTGCAACGCCGCGCTACTCGTTCCGCCAACAATGCACTTTCCACGGATACGCCCACTGCCCGCGAACCGGCACACTCGCAAACGTTGGTAGCGTACGCGTGTCGGAGCTGAGTCTCCTACTCAGCATCACAGAGTGCACATTCGAAGCAGCGGGAGCACCAATAAGAGCTTCCCCACACATCCCTTGGGGAAAACTCGGCTGGCTGTGTCTGCTATTGAAGGCAATGTCTTCTTTGACGACTTCACGTCGATGTGGGGTTTGTGGAATCTGGCTACGTGGGCAATTTCGTCCCGTCGAATTCGACAATTCAAGTCCTTTTAGCGCACGTATAGGACAAAAAGAAGTGTGAGGCGTTCTTAGAACAAAAAAAGGCTCATTAGGTTATCCCAGAGCTACATATACGGAGTATTAAGATAGAGCATTAAAATAGGGGTCCAGAGCTTAAGGTAGCACAACAAGCGACCACCTTGCGTTCGCGGCCTTTTCTCTTTCTCTGTGCAAAGCTTTCTTCTTCTTCATCATCAGCCTGGTAACGCCCACTACAGGGCAAAAGCCTCTTCCATACTTCTCCAACTACCCCGGCCATGTACTAATTGTGGCCATGTTGTCCCTGCAAACTTCTTAATCTTATCTGCCCACCTAACTTTCTGCCGCCCCCTGCTAGACTTCCCTTCCCTTGGAATCGAGTCCGTAACCCTTAATGACCATCGCTTATCTTCCCTCCTCCTTACATGTCCTTACCATGCCCATTTCTTTTTCTTGATCTCAACTAAGATGTCATTAACTCGCGTTTGTTGCGTCACCCAATCTGCTCTTTTCTTATCCCTTAATGTTACATCTATCATTCTTCTTTCCATAGCTCTTTGCGTCGTCCTCAACTTAAGTAGAACCCTTTTCGTAAGCCTCCAGGTTTCTGCCCCATACGTGAGTACAGGTAAGACACAGCTGTTATATACTTTTCTCTTGAGGGATAATGGCAACCTGCTGTTCATGATCTGAGAATGCCTGCCAAACACACCCCAGCCCATTCTTATTCTTCTGATTATTTCCGTCTCAGGATTGGGATCCGCGGTCAGTAACTGCCCTAAGTAGATGTATTCCCTTAGCACTTCCAGTGTCTCGCTACCTATCGTAAACTAAAGCTTTCCCAACTCTTCCTAACTTTGCTGGCCGTGGCTGCTGCTCTTTCCCCGAATCGCCCAAAACAGGACAGCACACGTGTAACGATTCGCCTACACGCATATCATTTACATAGACCAGTGGTAGGCTCCGTTCTCTACAAAAAATTCGATGAAACCGCAATCGCAACCTAAATTTCCTCACTACAACAAAGATACGCCTTTAGGAGCATAATTATTTTATAACGCGCGTGAATTATTGAGCTCTTTCTTTCATTTGTGCGCTTAGAGCAGTATGTGGCCTCAATCGCGTGCGTACTTCTGCCAACACCAACTAGCTTTCAGAGAAGCACACGCCCGCCCACCAGGGCTCTGTGGCGTCCAAAAACTTGGTCAGGCGCCATGCAAGGTGGTGGCACTGTGTCGCCTTTCATCGCTTTCCGGGCTGACGTTTTGCGAGACGGGTTCGTAGACGAAGCCACGGCGACGTGTCTTGACAAAGCCTTATCTCGCGGAGATTAACTTTTTGTCGTACCGCTTCACCGAATCTTTGCTTAAGTGATTCCCAAAATGTGTGGAAGGTGTACAGTTTCCTCCTGTTGTTGCGATAACAATTATATGGACACTCTAGGCGAATTTGCGCCGTCGGCGTCGCCGTGATGTTTTTTATAAAGTCCAAGTGCGGTAACATTGTGGCCGCGCACCGTACGATGTAGGGGCGAGTGAAAGCTTTCGATAGTGAGTCGTGAATCGTGAGTCGTGAGTGAGTCGTGAGTCGCGAGTCGTGATAGTGGTGGCTTGATGCGTAGGTGTCTTCTCGCGCTCGCGAAGGAGGAAGGCGGCTGTGACGTCATCCTGATACGCACTGTGTGTGTGCCTGAGCCACAGACACGCGCTAAGATAAGCGCTATGCTTTCGTTTCTTTGAACCAGTTCTCACACAAGTCATGTGACCATTCTGTCTGTATATATTTCATGACGGTACATTAAAAGGGATCATTCTTGGTCATGGGACGACGAGCGTCTGTCTGACTGTCTGACATGGTGTCAGAAGTGGGGTATCTCAAAGCTGGCTACGATGTAGCGCTGCAGCAGCCCGTCAAGAAGCGAACGAGTGCCTGCTTCCACAAGAGCAAGTCCTCCCGGTGACAATCGTCAAGCAACGCTTCAGCATGGCAGGAATCAAGCCTCCTAGGCCTTTCGACTTCCAGAACGCTGCGGACTGGCCCGCCTGGATGGACGAATTCGACGACTACAGATTCGCATCCGGACTACATGAGAAACCAGACGAAGTACAAGTAAGGACTCTTCTCTATACAATGGGCAGAAAGTCACGGGAGATTCTTCGGTCGCTAAACGTCAAAGACGAAGAAATGGAGGATTTCGACCTCGTAAAGTCAAAATTTAAGGGCTATTTCGTCCATACCAAGAACACAGTCTACGAGAGTGCTCGCTTCAATCTACGCCGCCAACAGCTGGGGGAAACAGTAGACCAGTTTGCAACCGAGCTTAACAGGCTAGCAGACAGATGCGAGTTCAAAGAAATGAAGGAACGCCTAATAAGAGACCGCTTCGTAGTAGGACTACGAGACCACCTTCTCTCGGAAGAGCTACAGATGGATCCTAATCTCACGCTGAGCACCGCTTTGGCAAAAGCGCGTACAAGCGAAACGGTGAAGAAACAGCAAGCCGAGCTAAAAGAGCACGAGGGCACTATCCCAGAAGCTTGCGTCGCCGCAGTAAAGCCAGAGAAAACCCCTGGAAAGAGCAAAAAGTTTACACGCGCTCACAAGCCAGCTTATGGTGAAAAGTCCTGCAGTTTCTGCGCCGGACCATTTCATCCGAGAAACAGTTGTCCAGCGAAACAAGAAAGATGCAGGTTTTGCCGAACGTTGGGCCACTTCGAAAAGGCGTGCAACGAGCAGACGAGCAGACGGGAATCTTGACGACATTGCCGAAGCTGATAAATTTCTTGGCACGGTCGAGCGATCTGCGAACACACCATCTGAGCACTTCGTCACGGTACTGATAAACGATCATAAGCTCCGCATGAAAGTAGATACAGGAGCCGAAGTGACAGTCGTCGGGCAAAATTTTCCTTTACTTCCGCGTTCTCTGGACAAAGCAGGTGATCCTAAAGGACCGAACAGTGCAAGCATTCGTACGATAGGAAAGTTTGACGCTGAAGTAGCTTGGAAAGACAACCGTTCGAAGCAGACCATCTACGTCGTGCATAACTTGCGCACACCCTTGTTGGGACTACCAGCTATCAAAGCCCTTGGAATCGTTCGCTTCCTAGATGACTTAGCAACTGCTGACGACATCGTAAGCAGGTATCCTAAGGTATTCCAAGGCACGGGTTCCATATCTGGAGAACATACCATACGTCTCGTTCCGAATGCAACACCGTTCGCTCTGTCTACACCCAGACGGATTCCTATTCCCATGAAGGAAAAAGTCAAGCAAGAACTGGACAGGCTAGAGAGAGAAGGAATGATACAAAAGGTCGAGGAACCGACAGAATGGTGCGCTCCTATTGTACCCGTAATGAAGCCGTCTGGAGCAGTAAGGATATGCGTCGACTTAACTCAATTGAACCAATTTGTCAGACGCGAGCGTCATCAGCTACCAACGGTAGAGCAAGTAATGGGAAGCTTCCAGGAAGCGAAGGTCTTTTCTAAACTGGACGCGAATTCTGGATTCTACCAGATAAAACTTTCCGAGGAGTGTCAAAAGCTCACTACTTTTATAACGCCGTATGGGCGGTACTGCTACCGCAGGTTGCCGTTCGGGATCACATCCGCACCAGAAATTTTTCAAAGAAAGTTCTCGCAGGTCATCGAAGGCCTAGACGGCGTACTGAACTACATGGACGACATTCTGGTGTACGGCAAGAACCAAATCGAACATGACAACCGCCTTCGTAACGTGCTCGACCGACTGGAACAAACAGGAGTAACCCTTAACAAGGAAAAATGTTGTTTCGCTGTTGACCAAGTAGCATTTCTGGGCATGATCTTTGACGCCAATGGTGTGCGCCCAGATCCTGAGAAGATCAGAGCAATCAAGGAGTTGCCTCGACCCCAAAACGTCGCTGAGGTTCGTTCCTTATTAGGCATGATGAACCACCTCGCAAGGTTTCTTCCTGATGCTGCGTCTATATCTGCGCCTTTACGCAGCCTCCTCAACAAAGACAGCGACTGGTGTTGGGGAACTCAACAAGAGGAAGCTTTTGAGAAGATCAAGACTACTCTCAGCTCTAACAGATGCCTGGCAAGGTACAACCCCTTGTATTCAACAATCGTTTCGGCGGACGCGTCTTCGCAAGGACTTGGCGCTGTACTGCTCCAGGATCAGCCATCTGGCGAAAGACGTCCAATAGCATATGCCTCCAGATCGCTCACAAAAACAGAGCATAGGTATTCACAAATAGAGAAGGAAGCGTTGGCTTTGACCTGGGCAGCAGAACGCTTCGACGAATTTCTGAGAGGCCTCACGTTTTTATTTGAGACAGACCACAAGCCCCTCCTTCCGATACTGGGACGCGACCCTCTCGATTCTCTTCCACCAAGAATCCAAAGGTTCAGAATGCGTCTTATGCGGTACTCGTTCACGCTCACACACGTCCCTGGTAAAACCATCGCTACAGCGGACACTCTTTCTCGAGCCAGAGGGATGAACACGAGACTGTCTGACACCATGGTGTCAGAAGTGGGATTAGGATCCATCTGTAGCTCTTCCGAGAGAAGGTGGTCTCGTAGTCCTACTACGAAGCGGTCTCTTATTAGGCGTTCCTTGATTTCTTTGAACTCGCATCTGTCTGCTAACTGTCTATCGGGGAATTGTCTGAAGCTGACGTCTCGGCTCACGTGGATGGAGTCGTACTATATGCGCTCTCAGATGACATGCTCGATTGCATACGCTCAGAGCAGGCAACGGATCCCGAGTGCGCATCGTTGCTCGAAGCTTGCATGCAAGGTTGGCCCGCAAAGGATCGGCTACCGCAAGTTCTCAAACCATTCTGGGGGCATCGTGGCAACATCACGGTTTGCAAGCAGTTGCTTCTAAAGGACGCCAGACTAGTAATCCCAAGATCTATGCGGAAAGAAATGCTTCAGAGAATCCACGAAGCGCATCAAGGTATTGCCCGCTGCCGCGCAAACGCCAAGGAATCAGTCTGGTGGCCGGGAATTAGCCAGGAAATTGCAACAACGGTAGCCAACTGCCAAATTTGTGCTGCAGAGCGCACCCAATTTTCCGAACCGATGATCCCATCTGAAACAACGGAGCTTCCATGGGAGAAAGTCGGAATTGATTTGTTTGAAATGAAAGGAGCTGTTTATCTTGTTGTTGTTGACTACCATTCCAGGTATCCTGAGCTGGCCCTACTGGATCAAGGAACATCGTCACAGGTGGTCATTCAGCACCTGAAAAGCATCTTCGCTAGGCATGGGATACCGAAAACGGTAATATCGGACAACGGACCACAGTTCGTCTCATCTGCTTTCATTGATTTTGCAAGAAAATACGGCTTCAAGCATGTCACAACGAGCCCTCGTTACCCACAAGCTAACGGGGAAGCTGAGCGAATGGTAGGGACTCTCAAAAGACTACTGAAGAAAGCGCAGGACCCATACATTGCCTTGCTGAATTATAGAAACACACCGGGCCCAACCAGCTATAGCCCAGCGCAACTGCTAATGAGCCGCCGCTTACGCTCACGAGTGCCATGCATGCCATCTGCTTTAAAACCGCGAGTAGTAACCATTTCTTGGAAAAAGCAGGACGAAAAATGCAGACAGAAACAAAAGATATATTTTGACAGACGTCATGCTGCGAGACCTCTTCCCAGTTTATCCGCAGGCAACCAAGTATGGCTGAGAGACAGATGCGCCGAGGGCACAGTCCTTCGTCCTTCCTCAACACCAAGATCCTACTGGGTCCAGACTGCAGGGGGCACCGTACGCAGAAACAGACGCCATCTGTTCCTGCTCCCAAGCGGAGGAGAAACCAGTCCCGTCCCGGCCGAACAGCCTCAACAAAGCAGCCCGCCAACGGACACGACTGACAACGCGGACATCGTGGCTAAGCAATCGTGCGACACCCAGGGAACCCTTCCACCGAACGAAACTTCGAGACCCGAGCAAAGAACTACGCGATACGGTCGCGTCGTACGAGCGCCGAAAAGACTCGGCATTGATGACTGATTTGCAAAGTGCTTTCTTTTCTTGGTAGGCACACTGTGCTTGTAAAACGGGGAAGATGTGACGTCATCCTGATACGCACTGTGTGTGTGCCTGAGCCACAGACACGCGCTAAGATAAGCGCTATGCTTTCGTTTCTTTGAACCAGTTCTCACACAAGTCATGTGACCATTCTGTCTGTATATATTTCATGACGGTACATTAAAAGGGATCATTCTTGGTCATGGGACGACGAGCGTCTGTCTGACTGTCTGACAGCGGCGAGATGTGCGCGCACCCAGGAGATGGGGGAAGGGAGTATCTTAGTGCGCATATACTCTTTTAGTCATCATATATACTGCGTGGGTGAAGCAGCGCACTGAACCGGACGAAGCGGAGAGAACGCATGGAAGCATGACACTCGCCGCACTCGTAACTACTTTTCTACTCCAGCTGCGGCAGCTGAGCGCGGCCGTGCGTGCCGTATCTCGGAGGAAATCTGCGCTGGGTCCGAAGGCTGGCTGAAATGAGATAGGTGACGGCTTTGTCCGCGCTGTGTTTTTGCGCGCCTGGTTCACTTTGAAGCGGGAGGGGTCGCAAAGGGGAATTGGATAGCCGCTGCTGCCGCGCTTCATCACGCGATTCCGAGAGCGAGTGTCCGCGGTCATCGAGTGCGATGTGTTCGTGTTCGGCTGTGCACGCGTGACAGCGTGCTCGTTATTTTTAGCGAATATCTACAGCAGTTTATGCAGCTGAAAAAACGACCAACCTTACTTCCTATAGCTGTCTAATAATGTAGTACAATCAATGCTTCCCTTGTCACATTTCCTTATGTGGTAGTCCTCACCGTTCCTTCAAGAAACTAGGAGAGTCCAGAAGTAGTGACGGTAACTATAAACGAAAGCTTCGTATGTCACCCAATAAAGCTGCGACATAGTGATGCGTCATTAAGAGTGAACATAGCCATCGGCTTGGTTAGGCCAACTTGTATGTGCATTCCAGCGGGTTGCGTAGCGTTTCTTACTGCAGTATTGCAACAGGAAACAAAACAAAAAGCGTCGCATCTGTGTGACTACCACTTTCTGCGCAATCCCGTAGATAAAAAGAAATCCTAGAAACACATTAAATTTGGAAATTTCCGTCGGATAACTAGCAACTAGGGATGCGCGAATAGTGCGAATAGTTTGCAAATACTTTAGATTACCAAGTGTACGGCTACCGTCAGAGATGAGAGGGAAGACAAATAAAGCGAAGTCTAGCCTAGCTGCAGCTGACATAAAGAGCGGAAATTTACGTAAAGGGTCAGGTACCCAGACTTCGCCAGCTAAACCGCACTGACTGAAACTCATAGTTCACCCAAACATGACATAGACGAGTGCCATTTGGTACTATTTCTCAATGCTTCGACTGTGTGTTGTCTTGGAAAAAATGTGAATGCGCTCGATTGAAACGTCATTCAACAGTGGAACGTTTCTCTGCGACAATTCCAATTAAAGAAAACTACTTTATTTAACTCTCTCTCTGCCATTGCTGGAGTCCACTCGCAGTTATATGCAGATGCTAACGAGTCCACAAGGCTATGTTTTAATCTTCCTTCTGTCCATGCCGAAACACTTGCTCCGCATATTCCGTCTTAATTCTGATTAATGTTCAACTATAGCTATAGACCTTTAATGGAGCGTACTTCATAATGTGCAGTGTATTGACAAGACATTGCGGATGTAGTGAGTATTGGGATGCCAACCTTGTCGGCTAACAATGGTAAAGGAAATTCTGCATAATGCGAAAACTACTCAATATTCCATGCGATTCAATTCGCTTAACGCAACATTCAATTTGGCTGATTCGTTCACCTCGACCATTGACACTTTAACATGAGAAAACATATAGGTATAATATGACTTGCTCTTTAACCGACACAGCGCGGACTGGGAGAATTTGTGTAACTGAACCCTGATGCGATAGTTGTCAACAGTGCGAGATTCGTCTAAATAATATAATCTCACCCGCGCATGCGTTAGCTATAGAATCGGCTATCCAAGCAGTGGTGG
The DNA here is from genome assembly GCF_038994185.2 of Dermacentor albipictus. Lineage (NCBI taxonomy): Eukaryota > Metazoa > Arthropoda > Arachnida > Ixodida > Ixodidae > Dermacentor > Dermacentor albipictus. Next base: position 117,784,488 of record NC_091829.1, read on the forward strand.
TCAGTAACCATGGGTATGGCGTTAAAACCTAATTATGAGATTTATGCACGGTGGGCTGAGTAATTGGTCATCAGAGGCTGTATTCACAAGGTGGTCTTACGCTGCAATCGTTCGTGGAAGAAAATCTCGGTCAATCGTAGCGCTGGACATATTTTTAGCGGACTACCGAGCAATAACAAATAGGGCTAGGAAAGAAAACTTTTGTGAATCCGGCCAGCTGGCCCTGCACGATCTCGAAATTCGTTAATGAAAAATATGCATTACTAAGTTAAATGCATACCTAGATCCACTCGAACGATGTGGTCAAAAGATATTGAGCATCTCCAAAACTATATTCCGTCTCCTCGCCGTTTATCTTAATTGACCATGTCGGGCACAAAGTTTATTTTGGTTGCTGAACCTGAGCGCATCCTCTGGAATGCGCCAAACGAGTGGAATCACGTTGCACGCTCGTGTCTTTGCTGTCGCCCAAACCTCTTTCAATGGCACGGCCGGCAATAGAATTCTGGTTGCAGCAAGCGAAGCGCCATTTACCATGAAGGCACGCTGTGGCGCTGTATAGCTGCAGGAACAAGGCTGCAGAATGCTCGGGGGTTTCACTTTAAGGCACCAACAAGAAACTGAAGGTCTCGACTAAACCCGCGAAAGCCTTGGTGCCGCTTGTTGTTGCCGAAAGCCTTGTTCCACGTTATTGCCGCAGCAATAACGTGGAAGGAAAACAGCCCACTTTGCTCGGAACTATAGTGCGATACCAGCGTGTTCTTCTCTTTTGTCTTCAACAGGAGCGAAAAAACTGCGATGTGCGGCCAAAAGTGATTACAAAATAACACGAAGAAAATTGTAAGCTCATCGACATAGAAGCCTGAAACAAACCGTCATTCTACAAGCTGAGTGGCTCAAATGGCACCGGAGTGTCACAGTCGCAAATTGATCGACGAAATTCTGTTCGCGCCCGAGTGTCCTGCCCTCTGTTTCCGTTTAGACTGGCCTCGATATTGTCGGAGCATGGTGGAGAAACACAGGACGCAGTTCAAAGCTTGGCTACGCCTGCGCAACTCGAACTTTGCGCTTCTTTCGGTTCCTGCGTCTCGATAAGACAGAATTCGGAGCGCGGACGACATTTACCTGCTACTGCGTTTCCTACGTGCTTCGAAAACTGAGCTGTCGAAAAGCACCGATTTTTTTCTGATGCTCTAAAGAGGTACTTTTGATGTGCGAACAGCGAAACGCGATACCTTCAGAGAAGAAAAAAGCTAAATTGAGTTGTGTGATTACGTCTCTGTCTCGATGTCCGTCTTTTCGCATTTCATAGCGAAGGTGTGTTGCTCTCAGTAGGGCTTGGTCTTTTTGTTGAGCGCTCAGCATTGTGTTTACTACCTGTAACTTGAAAAATTCTACTGAGATCACCTTTCAAACGATTTTTTTTTTACGACGTTTCGGTTCTGTGATCAACATTGTTGATCATAGCGCCTAGTGATTTGAGCAATGTTGCGGAGCAAATGTCACAGTGTTGTCTGTGTTCCCCGAGACAATAAAATACCTGCATTGTGCGTTTCCTTTTTCTTTCCTTTTTTTTATTCCGCGAGGTGAAGCGGCGCTGTGATTGTTGTATTTTATAGACGCCGCAGTGTCAATAGATCCTCATCTTTTGCAAGAAACAACTGTTTTACCATTGCTGTTAGACCTCTTGCTTTCTTTCTTTTTCACTTTGGGAACCCAGAAAAAACACCAGTCATTCAAACTTGCTCTTTTTCTGTCTCTCCCCTTCTGGACGTTTCCAATTACGGGAGATTTATTTTAAAGGAGTGAACCGAATAAGCAGCAGAAGAAGGCAATGCCAGACAGTTAATATCCATTGACTCGAAACATGGTGTCACTTGAGTTGCAAGCGCAATAGATTACATACAGAAAGAAAAAAGAAGACACCCGTTCTAATTTTAGTCACGTAGGTTTATTATTGGGGCTGAGCAACCTAGGACATATTAGTTCTCCCAACCCTCTACCACATTTCAATGATTTATTCAGTAGATAATCTCGCTTATTTATTCACGTTAACCATTTTCTAACAACCAGACGGTGGAGTGTCTAAAGCGACAATGCATGTAGTATATACTTCCGTAGACGCAAATGCATAACGGCACGGGAAGTGACAGGAGATGGACGCTTTCTTAGCGCACCTTTGACGTGAAAACATCTGTGAGCAGAGAGTCGCTTTTCGGCACCATTGGCAAGTGCCTTTCCTTTGCGCAGGAGCTTCCTTCCAATGACGCATTGCAGTTTTTTAACAGCGAAGCTGTTTATGACTAGGTTCTGGCGAACCTTGTCTCCATGGGCATAGACCAGTCATTCATCCACCGCTCCACTGGCAACGCCTCTGTCCCAAGCTGTGTGTCCTCCTCGCCACAAGCGCCGTTTCTCTCCCGACACTGTGCAATACCGAAGCGCGAGTTCTTCTGCGGCCACCGGTGCGGCGCTCTAGAGCACGCACCGTAATTGGCGTGGCCGCGCTATAATAAAACGTCATTGTCTCTATCCACCAATCGCGTGAGGCCGTCTTTGGTTCGCCGTATGCATGGAGGAAGGAAAACTCAGGCGGTGCCCTAACGTCACCCTTTTTGAAGTTAAGTGAAGCCAGAAGTTGGCGTTGCTCTCCTCGCTTTACATTTCTCGCGAAACCACGCCGCGCTGCGCGCAACCGGTTGCTCAAACGCGCGTGCTCAGCAGGAATACAAAGAATCGCAATGTCTCATTGCATTACCGTTGCCGAAGTCATGTTGAAAGAAGTTCATAATGAACTTCGCGAATCGGGACGTGAAGTCGAATCGGCTGCTTTTACTGGTTTTTTATGAAAATAAACATGCCTTATAAGGCCAGCCAACTGAACTGTTCTCACCAACGGCAGGTACTGGCCGCTGCCCAGTTGTTGCGTGTTTTCAAAAAAAAAGGTCGCCTTTATCGCTGTCTTCTACTTGCTTTTCTCTGCTTGGGCTTCCTGGGGCTCTCAGACGGACTTTCGAGCTGGACTTCTGGCTATGCGAAAAAATGTACGCATTCTCACTGCCCTGCAAGAATGCACAGGAGACACGTACGACACACTGAGCCATTTGCGATCCATTCAGAGTTTATGAGCACAAACACATATTCTCGCTGTGGCTTGAGGAATCGTCATGCTTTATTGAACAAATTTCGGGTGGCCGCGCATAACTACGACAGCGCACCGGCGAGGAGGTGGAATGTCATTTCTGACTGCGCGTTTAGATTCATTGACTGCGGCCTGAGGTGCCTTCTTCCCCCGGTAAGCGAAGCGTCACGAAACCAAAATTTTACGATAGCTGGCGCACGGTGCAGAACAGTACGCTCGGAGAACCGGCCTAGGTGCGACCATGGAACAGCCGTTTGATGTGTTCGCGGGCGTACGCTCTGTGGAGCCTTGCTCAATCTTGGAGCGCATCCGCTAATCTTCACTTCCCTGCGCTTCTCGCGCGCACAGATGAGATACGTCTGCGGTAGGGAGGATTCGTTCCTTAAGTCAATGCAGGCGCTTCTTTACCGTCTTCTAGGATGAAGCGTTGGCTGGCCGGCGCATAGTGCCGAGGGCAGCAAAATGCACATATTCTGCGTAACGCCCTATCAGCACGTGTATTAAGGTACACATTTGCAGGTGTGCATGAGCCTCGAACGCGCGCTGCTTAAAAGATTTCGAGCTGTCGCGAGTACTGCGAGAAACTAGCAGCAGTTAACTAACATATGATTTAATATGCACAAAAGCAAGTTCTTACCGAACACGAATGTTCCAAAACCAGGACTATGCTTTCTTGCATAACATACGTTCTACGTGCCGCAAATGCACCATGTACTGTCAAAAGCAGGAATCACTGACCTGCCATGCGTTCATTGTGCAGATTCTGAAGCGCATCGATTTCGGCCTGCGATGGCAGGTTAGCATGATTCCGCCAATGAAGCCAAATTTCTCGCGGATATTCCTTCGTCCGTTACCATTGCGCGGTGCGATACATTGCGTTCAACGTTGCATGCGCGTTCATTTCACGAAGTTTAGTTTCTCCTGTCCCACCTCGCCATAGAAACATCCGTGAGAGCACGGTCCAGATATCACAGCGCAACAAAACACGGAAACCAACGCACACCTGCCTACACGGCGCATTTGCCACGGTACGAAACCTACGGAGCAACACGTGTGAGCGCACAATAACAAGGACGTTACTTTGCGAACTCAGTCTGGCACAACAGCGTTACCAAGGTTCTTGATCGCAAAGCCTTGATAGCAGGCAGACAATTGGAGGTTTTCGAATACCGTCAATGACGCCTTCAACCAAGGTTCACGACCGTCGGTGATGTTCAAAAAACATCGTGCACTTTTCTTTATGGATCACAGTCCACTTCACCGACACTGATGCCACTTGTAAGCGCGCCTTGAGTTCTTCGAGGGACGAAAATTGGTCTCTCTTCTGCTCCGCTTCATGTGAAGCCAGAGACGCTTCGACAGCACAGGTCAGATGGGAAGCTTCTAGTCGGATCCTCATGGCTTTTCTCGTGCTGTTGACTGCTGCTGAAAGGTACGACAGACAGCCGGAAAAGCTGTAGGCACAGATCCAAGGCGCAACCGAGGTACTGGCAGTGCAACTGTAAGAATGGTTCCTGTTCTTGGATCCGTCTATGAACTCGTGCTCTCCATGAATGAAGCGTGGAAATGATCCTCGCAAACCTGTGGCAGCGTGTAAACGTCTCGTAAACGTCTGAGAAGCCATTTATTAAAATAACCTAATGCTCTCTCCTTTGCGTAGGTGTGTTTACAATCCATGTGGACACAATGAGTATATCTGGACTTTGGAAGTATCATAGTAAACGTGCTAAACAAGTACAAGCAACTAGGAGCACACATCAGGACTATCAATAAAATAATTCTTACCTTACTCTACGATGTGGGCGCGAAGTCCTTCCTAAGAATTGCGCGTAGCCACTTCTTGAAAGTACGTGGTCATCTTTAGGGAAAGAAAACACTTGTATCCTCTTCCCCCTATCGTAGTTGCCGGTGCACCCCGGTGCGCAACACTTATTTACATTTTAAAACCCACTGCACATCGCACATGGAAACAAAATTGCTCCAAAACAACAAAGCGAAACGATAAACGCTACCACGCCGCTCCAACTAACCGGTCTGCGTGCTGCCAGGAGCGTGAAAGAACGAGGTTAAATTCATGTCGCTTACGCTGCGGCTTCTGGAAGTGTCAGCCTGCCGGATATGACGTCAAAATTGTGAGCGCAGGCCTGAAAGATGTTCAGGGGGTAACAGGTAGGGCAACTCCTAGTTTTCCATGGCCGGAGGCTTGGCCACAATCGGCGGCGTGCGCGATGCGCAACCGCGCTAAGTGGCAGCGGGTGCGTAGGTGTGGCACATTTCATGAAAAAGTGGGATGCGTGATTCCTTTCTGCGAAGAGATAACAATGCGATTTGAAGAGTAGGTCTTCATAAATGTAACACTTGCAGTGCCAATGTAGTTAGCTAGGATCAAACAAAGAGAGCGATTTTGTAATGATTCGATTTTTTCAAATAATGTGATCTGATGAGGATCCCAAACGGATGAGGCATATTCTAATTGGGGGCGGACGTAAGTTCTGTAAAACAGGGGTTTTAATGAAAGAGGCCCAAGCGAAAAATTCATCTTCAAGTATCCTGAGGAGCGGTTAGCTTTAGATTTTAGATTATTGTACACGCTGCTTCCAAGAAAGATCGATAGGTATATGAACGCCAGCACAACGGTAGCAAGTAACAGTGTACAAAAGGGGGCAGGCATTGAGCGCGTAGATTGGGCAAGTGGCGTTAGAACGAAAAATGCGCATAGATTTGCATTTAATAATGTTCAGCTCCATAGACCAAGCGAAGCGCCCATTATATAGGTTATTTAAATCAGATAGGAGGGTAGTTAGAGTCATTATTATTTTTCAATATATAACGCAGTCGTCAGCAATTAAACAAATCTGTGAGAAAACACTATCAGGTAAACCATTATTATATAATAAAAATAAGAGAGGATCAAGTACAGACCCTCGTGGAACACCAGATTCAACTGGAGCCGCGTTAGACGTGGAGTCCTTAGTTACAACACATTGGAAATGATATGAAAGGAACGATTGGATCCAGCTAAGTACTCCCTGGTCAATGTTTAGTGCGCTTAGTTTGTGTAGGAGCAATACATGTTTAACCTTGTCAAAACTTTAGAAAAATCCAAAAATAGGCATTCAGTCAAAAAACACTATCAAGGTATACATGCAAGTTCTTAGTGAAAGATACCGGCCGAGCCTCACAAGAAAATAATTAGCGAAAGCCATGTTGACTATTAGAGAAAAAATTGTTTTCTTCAAGAAAGTTGACAAGGTTAGAAAATATAATGCGCTCCATTATTTTGCACGGTACTGAGGTAATCGATATGGGCCTGCAGTTAAAAGGATCGTGAGTTTCACCAAATTTATGGATCGGAATAATCTTTGCTGTTTTTCAGTCATGAGGAAAGCATGAAGACAGGTACGAGTGTGAAAAAATACTCACTAAGATGATAGAGGAATGCTCATAGTATCTTTTTTAGAAATTTCTTCGTACTGTGGTCTATTCCGCAAGAAGACGTAAGCTTCAGGCTGTCTATTATTTTTTTATGCCAGTAGAGTTTAAAACTATGGGATCCATAGGCAAAATATTGCAACGTGATAGCCTTGGAAGTTCGTTATCATGTCTTGAAGGTAGGAAAACTTTTATAAACACATTATTTAGAATCGTAGCACAGTGCTCCCGAGGCTGGCCGGATGAAGTGCTAAATGATATAATTTTCCATTCACCAGGCCTTACCACATTGCAGAAGTTTTTTGAATTATTGATAAGCATGTTTTGAAGAGTACTATTGAATAAAGACAATTTAGTATTCTTTATCGCAGATGAGTAGGCCGAGGCAGCTTTTTTGCAAGCAGACCCTTCAGCCTGGCTTTGCATCCGCTTAGCTGTGCGAAAAGGATATTTTTTTTCTGTTAGATAGGTGCTTCAAAGATTTAGTATACCACAAAACATTGTTATTCGAGAAAATGTGCGTCTTCATGATAAGCTTGTTGATACGATCGTCAATTTTTTTCCTTTGAATATATTCCAGTTAGTATCCAGTGAGCACTCGGCAACATTAGGCGGGGAATTATCAAGAAAAAGAACAAGTTCGGAGTTGATGGCGGTGAAATTGTCTTCTTCATAATCACGAATGGTTTTATTACTGTTTGGTGACGGTAGAATTGCCAGGCTAATGGAAAAATGCAAGACGTCGTGATCACTCAAGTGGGGTGAGTGTGTAACATTAGATATGATATCTATTGATGACGGTAAAACAAGACATAAAAGAGATGACGTGGTGTTCGTTACACATGTAGGGGAAGCAACAAACTGAGCCAATTTGAAATCAGCACATATGTAGACAAAACGCTTCGATTCTGCGGAAGTTGTTTTTAATAAAGGACATGTGTCTGACCAGGAAATGTTGGGGAAGTCAAAATCGCCCATAACTAAAATTGGCGCTCCAGGAAAGCCAACACTGATCTAGCATAAACAATCGTACATGCTATCACAAAAATCGGGGCAGATGATGATGCTCGGTAAGAAACACCGATCACTACCTTTTCGAAATTTGCTGAAACGCAGCACCACACACATTCAATGTCACATGTAAAACAACAGGGAAACAGTTCAATCATTCATTAACGTCAATTAAAGCACCACCGCCTAGTGTGTTAGCGCGATCGGTACAGTGAACATTATACTTTTTATTCCAGCGGAATAACTCAGAGCTTGTTATTTTGCTCGTCAACTGTGTTTCGGTTAATACAATTGTGTCTCGATCACAATCATTTATTAGGCTGCAGATATCATCTTTCTTAGGTAAGAGGCGACCAATACTAGTAAAAAGAACCGGTACTCTAGATATTATAGGACTGGAGTCACTGCCCCTTGAGAGGCTGGGAAGGGGGGGGGGGAGGCGCTGCGAGCGCTCGGCAGCGTCGGACGTTCTTCGCACTGGCTGCGCGGATGTTCCTGTATTTCTGCGCACTATCACCGTCATCCCCCTTACAACCAGTTTTATCATGATCGCCAAGTTCTGTGCTTTGCCCGGATACCACACTCGTCCAGGTGGGCCATTTTTCAGCACTTTGAGAAACTGTTTTCACTCCTGGCTACCCGCCGTCTCGCTAGGCTTAGCGCCCCTCGTCGCGACTTTAAGCCCGACGATGGCGGCAGCCACTGCATTTAGGGGCTACGACCCTGCCTCAACGCAACTGATTAAGATGAAGACTTCCTCTGCGGACCAACTTATGCCCTCGGAGAACGAATACCTCGAAGATATGGTGAATATCTGGAAACGCAAGCAAGTGAAATCCAAGCCCCGTCCCTGCACCGAGATACCGCAGCTGACAGCCATTCCACAGCTGCGCAAGGCACACACGCACGGCGTCCCACAGACGCCGCGCACACCTTTGCTTCTTCGACGTTAGCGAAGCAACGCAAGTGGCATCCTCGTCAAACTCCTCGCCTCTCCCGAGACGACTACATCGTGGTCCTCAAGCCTCGTGTTCCCTGTGAGCTCCGAACCTTTTACTCGGCTGATCGTCTGGGCGACGCACTCCGGGGTTACCTGCGTGGCCCGACCACCACACAACTGCAAGTGTGGCCGATCTGGGACCAGAACATCATCATCCGCAGCACAAACTGTGCTGCCCAAGGCTGAACAACTCCTCGGAGATTTCCAGCTGCCGGTGGGGGACCAGCTGCTACCCGTCCGAGGTCACACCAAGCCTACCGGGGAAACTTTCAGGAGGGTTATCACCATCAACCCTGCCGAGACGCCTCAAAAGATAAAGTTAGAACTTCACTGGCCCCAAGGTACCATCCTTGCGGTTCGTAAACTCGGCGACTCCACCGCGGCCGTGGTTAGCTGGGGCCAGTCAAGCTGCTTTTTCCACAGCTTTTTTCCCCTTGTTGTTCCGCCACAACCATGTACCTCCTTGCTTGTGGAAACAAATAAAATTAAAAAAACTAAAATAATATACCTTCGAGGGCACGGATCTCTCCCACTTCCTCATTTACCCCTGCGTAGCGACGTACGTGCGGCTGTATAAAAAGACAATCCCGGCCTGTCCTCAGTGCGGCACCATAGGCCACCGGCCGTCTGTGTGCCCCCACCCCTACCCAGACCGCTGTACCCAGTGTGGGACCCTCGCACCCGAAGGTCTCACCGACCACGATTGCCACCCCAAGTGCCTCCTCCGTCACGGTGCTCACGAGACCAGGGCCAGAGGTTGCACGAGCAAATACCGGAAGCCCACGTCACCCTCGGCACATCCTCGAGCACTCACGTCACCACCTCTCCAGGACAAGAAGGGCGCCCACCCGAAACAGCCTGGCTCCCAGCGCCCGGCCGAAACCCAAGAATTTCTGCTGCTCGATGTCTCGGCGGCGACACCACAGGTGAGTAGTTGGGCAGGAATTGCTGCTCACAAGCCTCTCTCGCCCCAACCTACTGCCCCTCCCCCCTCTGAACTTGCGGCCCTTCGCAATCAGAATGCGGCCCTTCAGCGACAAATCGTATTACTCACCAAGCAAGTTGCATCCCTGCAACAGCACACTTCGCAAGCACCTGGCCCTGCCGTCCCTACCCAGACGACCTCGCTGGCCTCCCCCCCCAAGCCTAGCCCTCAGGCGGCGCCCACACCGAGTACTCCCCCGGCTACCGTAACTAAGGCTCCTCTGCCCATTGATTCAACTCTGCCCCTCGAGGAGCGCGTCTCCCGCCCTGGCAATCTGCTCCTCCACCACATCTCCACTTTGCCGTTCAGCACATTGTAGCTGAGGTAGTGCAGGCCATTCAGGCCTGGGCGATTACTCAGTTTAAATCCAAAACATCATGGTCCCGGTCTACCTCGCGAAGTAGTGACGGTTCCGCTTCCCGGCGCAGCAAGGTGGCCACCACCACCCGGCACCGCAAGGTGGTCACCACCACCTCAACACAGGCCGACCCGACTTCCATCCCCCTTCCTGTCTCCCAAGGCTCCAAGCAGGGCGTGGAGGATGACCTATAAAATCTAGGACGTTCATGGTGGCCACCAATTGTACATCCGATTCAAATCTGCCGTCCCGCTTCAATATAGTACAGTGGAACTCCAGATGTTTCGGGAACAGGTGAAAGCGCTCACACCTTTCCCTATTTCTCCAATCACTTGTCTCTAAACCGGCCGTCTTGGCACTCCAGGAATCTGGCTCAACCCCAACCCTTTCCAGCTACCGCCCCTACGTAGGCGGCACCACCACTTGCCTCCTCGTGCATAAGATGTACACGGTGGTTTATATCGATCTAGATCTGGACCTCCCGTATGAATACTGCATGGTCTCAGTGCTCCCTCAGTGGAAGGGCCAACCCTCGATTCATATTGTGAACGTGTATTGCCCCCCTCATCTTTCGGGGGTCTCTTTCGCGCAACTCTTCCATCAGGCCTTGCGTACGGCGGCCCGTGAACCCCTGGTCATAGTCGGCGACTTTAACGCGCCCAGCCCTCACTGGGGCTACCACTACGAAAAGACCCGAGGCCGACAGCTTAAGGAGCTCATCTCCTCGCTTAGTCTCACGCTGCTCACCGATCCGGTACATCCCACACGTTGCGATAATTCGGTGTCACGGGACATTTGCACGGACCTCTCCCTCAACCGTAACATCCGCGAAGCTACGTGGGAGAATATCGATGAAACCCTCGGTAGCGATCATTTTCTGCTCCGCATTGCCTTCACACAGCGATAGAAAATGCGCCAACACTGGGGCCAGGCCCGTCTTACCAACTGGACCAAGTTCAGATCTGAACCCTTCCCCCCGATCCCTGATTCAGACGAATACGCGGCGTGGGCATCCTATGCCCTTCATACGCAACGACCGCACACATAGACCCTTGCCACCTCTAACCTAACTCCTGCTATCGACCCACAACTCCGCCATCTCTGGGATGCTCACCGCGGCCTCATACGCCGTTGGCGGTGAAACAAGCTGAACCGCAAACTCCGCTCCCGTATCGAGGCGCTCACCACACAAGCGGCTGCATATTTTGTGAAGCTTGCCGATTCAAATTGGAGCGAAACTTGCACGAAGGCAGCAGGCCAGAGGAGTTCCAAGAGCACGTGGCGACTCTTCCGGAGCCTTCTGGACCCATCCACCACCCGTGGAGAAACACAGCGTCATCTCCGTCGCGCCTTGCATGCCTATCAGGGCACGACGAATCAACTCGCGAAGGATCTCTGCGACCGATACATTTGTCGCACGGTCGGCCCCCTGGGCCCGGAATACACATATTCTGATTTCCCCAACTCCAACCTCGACGCTCGATACACGCTTCCCGACTTGCGGGCTGCGCTGGCGAAAATGCGACGAGGCACGGCCAGGCCCTTTTCTCGCTGCTGCACCTTATTAACTCAATATGAGACGGCTTGCCACTCCCATCAGAATGGACCATATCGCTGGTCACATTCATCCCCAAGCCGGGAAAGCCGGTTAGCACTGAGGCCCCGAGCCCCATCTCTCACACCTGCTGCGTCGGCAAACTCATGGAAACTATGGTCCGCGACCGCCTTTCCGCCTACCTGGAGGCTAGGAGGACCTTTGCCGATACGATATTTGGCTTTCGCCCTCATCTGTCGGCACAGGACGTCTTGCTACAGCGCCACCACGATGTCACAGAGCCGACTACTATGCGCCAAAATGACAAAGCCGTTCTCGCTCTCGATCTTCGGGGCGCGTTCGACAATGTCAAACAGAGTAGCATTCTCGCTAATGGTTCCACCACGGAATATGGACAGAGGACTTTCGACTACATCCGTGCTTTTCTTTCTAATCACGCCTTCTTCATCCGCCTCGATTTCACCGAGCACGGCCCGTACCCACTAGGCACACGGGGTACACCTCAAGGAGCGGTCTTGTCACCTCTACTCTTAAATTTGGCCATGCAGAACCTCCCCTCCCTCCTGCAGAAGGTCGAAGGGATACACCACGCTCTCTATGCTGACGATATTACAATTTGGACCAACACCGGCTCTCCGGCTCAAATCGAGGAACGCCAACAACACGCGGCCCTTCTAGTGGACACTTACGCCGCTTCTTGCGGCCTAGAGTGTTCTCCATCTAAATCGGCACTCCTATCAGTCTCCCGCCTACCACCACCCCAGATTTCTCTCCCGTCCGGCCCCGTCCCGTCGGTCCAGGACCTTCGGATTCGTGGGGTTCACCTCTCGTCCTCCCTGAACCCTAAGGGTACCAAGCTGCTCTTCGACGCACCAGCGAACAAGTGAGTCGTAAGATTCGGCGGGTCTCTACCAAGCGTGATGGCCTCCGAGGGACCCAGTCCCTCCAGTTGGCCCAAGCGTTTGTGACCAGTCGGGCCCTCTACGCATCACCATACCTTTGCCGGCGTCGTCACCACGCACACCAGCTGGATATTCTTCTCCGCTCCATGTACAAGCGCGCGCTGGATCTGCCCATCGCTACTTCCAATCACCGCTTTGCGGCCCTGGGGGGGCACAACTGCTTAGCGGAGCTGCGGGAAGCCCATCGCGTCAATCAACTCACTCGTCTGTCGCAAACGCCTTGCGGGCGCCGCCTGCTACACAGACTTGGCTTCAGCTCAATCTCTAACCCGGTCCCTCCTTCCCCGATACCGGAACTCTGGCGCCAGAAGCTATGGGTGAAGCCACTCCCCCTCAACATGAATCCCGAACAACAACCTGGTCGCAGGCAAACGCGTGCCACTGCCCTTCAGGCGCACCACTCCGAACGCCCCGGCGTATTCTACGTAGAAGCCTCGGGGCCTTCCCCTGAGGTCCCTTCACAGCCGCTGTCATCACTGAGGGTCACCACGTCGATGACCTCTCGTTCAGAGCCAACACTGTAACTCATTCAGATGAGGTTTCCGTCGCTTTGGCTGCCTCCCACCCCACCACTCGCACTATCTTGACAGATTCGCGCTCGGCCTGTTCTCGATACATCCAGGGTTCCATCGCCCCGCTGCAGCGGCTAATCTCCTTCGGGCCGCCGCCTGCCGCTTCAACCCTCACTCCATCAGAATAGCCTGGACCCCAGGCCACATATATAGGTCTTCCCGGCAACGTGGCGGCAAATGCCGCTTCCCGCGCTTCTTTCCTCCTGGCCGCTACCCCTTCATGTCCTGAGTCGGATCATGGCAACTCGAGCCTCACACGCTACAGCAATATTCTGAATTATTATCGCACTTCGCGCCGACTCTACCCTAACCCTTCACGCGGTTTGGCGAAAGCGGACGAACGACTACTACGTCGCCTTCAGACCAATACTTTCCTTAGTCCGCTGGTCGCCCGGCACTTCATGCCAGAAATCTCAGGCACGTGCCCGACTTGTCAGGTCCTCGGCGATACCTTTCATGTTGTGGCTTTGTGCCCCGCCACTCCACTTTCCTTCTCATCCCCTTTCCCCATCCCTACTAGAGAGGCTTGGGAGGAGTACCTGCTCGGCTACTCTACCTTGGAAGCTCAACGTTCCTTGGTGGCGCGCGCCCGGGCAGCGGCCATCTCCAATGGCGTCCCGGAATAGGGGCTGCCACTCAGGCGCACAGCAAGAGCTCTTATTAACTTCTTGAATAAAATGTTTCTACCACCATCACCACCACCCCTCGCGTTATCCTATCTGTGCGCTGTTATAACATTGTGGCCTGATCTTAAGGATAGCACAGACGCCGAGGCATCATCTGGGGTACTTAACGGCTTCGTTTCATATACATTTTCTTCAGTGCAGTCGTACCCATTGCACTCTCTACCAATTAGTAGCTTGTTATACCTTAATTTGAATAGTACGTTCAGATTTTTTCCGTATTGGATAAGGGTTTTTCTGTCGTGACGTGTAGCGGGACTGAAATCTCCACTAGCAGTGATACTGACTTCTTTTACCATAGGACGGTTCGATAAAATTTCTTTTTGGTTTGATAGGCAGCAAAATTTACTGTCAATGCACGTGATTTCCCGTGAATGAACCTACCAATACGATGTGCGCTTGATATGCTGTCACTAGTTATGCTGAGGCATAGAGTGTTAGTTAGAATGCCCATTATTTTTTCTCCGATTGAACAGCGGACTCGGTCGCGATCTCCGTTAAACCATAAAAAGAAGAATATTGACGCATGTGTCTATTCTTCTATGCAGACGACAACGAAGATAGGGACATTAACGGATTCCGTCTAGTGGGTCAGTGGGATTCGGCGAGATCGAAGAAGACGTAGCTCTGGCCTGCTTTGTATTTGAACAAGTATTTCTGCGGCTCTTGAACGTCTCCCTGTCTACTGTCCGCGTTGTACTGCGACACTGGTGGAGGTGCGGGGTACTGACCGCGCCTGATGCTCGGGAGTCCTTCTGGGAGTCGTTCCTCTAGCCCGCACGTGTTATCACCAGTTTCAACACCCGTGCATCGCTTTAGTCATTGACTGCTAGGCCTTGCCCCGGAGTTCTCCCCCCTTCAACCACCCCTGTCCAGGAGCTCCACACATCTCGCAATGGCCGAAACCAGCCCAACGCAAGCACCCCAAAGCAGCCGGTTTTCCAGTTCACAGCAAGTAACCGTTCTGCATCCTCTGGTTCCAATCACTATCGCGGAGCAGTCTTCGAAGACATTGAAGACTGGCTTGACAAATATGAACGTGTCGCACAGATTAATTAGTGGACTGAGCAGCAAAAGCTCTCTCAAGTCTGTCGCCCTTGACGACAGCGGCCGCACTTGGTACGAAAACCACGAAGCTAGCCTAACGACATGGAATGACTTTCGTCAGAAAATCACAGATACTTTTGCGAGTGCCGACCGACGCGACCGTGTCCAGCAGGTGATGGAGCTACACGTACAACAACCTAATCAGTCGGTAACAATGTTCGCCGAGGACATGGCCCGCCTCTTTCGTAGAGCTGACCCGAACATGATTGACGAAAGAAAGTTGCGCTACCTCATGCGAGGTGTAAAAGAGCAGTTGTTCGCGGGACTTGTGCGGAATCCACAAGTCACCGTCGCTGACTTTATCAAGGAGGCTACGGCTGTTGAGCGGGCCCTTCATCAGAGATGCAAACACTACGATCGACGTCCACTAGCACCACAATCAATGCCGCCGCAGTGACTGGAGAGTATCAAAACCCTTTGCGGAAATTGATCAGAGAACTCGTCAGAGAAGAAATTCAAATGATTCTGACACCGACAGTGGATAGACCCGTAGCGTCAATCGCCGGAATGGTGAGTGAAGAAATCAGGCAGGTGTTACCAGCAGCCGATCTACAAGATCACCAGAGTCCCATGACCTACGCAGCCGCTGTACGATGTCCACCACCCGTTACAACCACACCGCCGTACCACCAGCCTCCGACAGTCGCTCTTTGGTCGCCGCCGCAAGAGGAGGCTTCGAGGCGCGCACCCGTCACGCAGCTACAGTCATACAACCAGCCGCAGACAGGACGGCCGCAATTTCGGAGAATCGACGCATGGTGCACCGTTCATAGGCGCCCACTCTGTTTTCACTGCGGAGGCGTCGCCCACATTTCGCGTTATTGCTGGCATCGCGACACATCATTTCGACCTTTTCGTCCGTGATCCTATGGTCGACGTGCAACTGACGACTCCGTGCTACGCCACGACGAAACTGCTTTTCAGCCACCTCCAATAGCGCACCCGAATAACGAATCTGTGCCGCATGTTGAGTCCGATTTCAGCCGTCGGTCGCGCTCTCCAACCCCACAACGTCAGATGCCTTCCCCTGGTGGACGTACTTTTGCTGACCTCCGAGGACGAAACTCACCCAGCCCACGCCGGGGAAACTGAAGGCGGCGACCTCTGGGGGTAAGGTTGCAGGCACACCGCAAGAAAATAAAAAGCCCCCGACACTCTCGCCGCAGAACGACGTAAAGCCGATAAACCCCGATACCGAAGAAATTGTGAGCGCCGACGTTGATGTTTTGGTGGATGGACAGCTGGTGACAGCGTTAGTCGACACTGGTGTCGACTTCTCTATAATGAGTCAGGAACTCTTCCTCCGTCTAAAGAAAGTAAAGACGCAATGGACGAGACCTCACATAAGGACGGCAGGCGGGCAAGTACTGATGCCTATTGGAAGATGTACTGCTAGAATTAGCATCCGGGATTCTTCTTTCGTGGCCACTTTCATCGTTCTTCCTGTGTGCTGTAAGGGTTTGATTATTGGAATGGATTTCCTGAAAGAATACGGTGCCGTAATTAACATTCCGGACCGCATGGTGACGTTTTATAAGAGCCCTGGTTTAGTCGATTGCTTATCGCCGCAACGCAACTCCTTTTGTCTAGCAGAAGACGACGTCGTCATCCCTCCTCGATCATGCACCCTCGTTACGGTAGCATGTGACACACCGTTTCATTGCGAGGGAGTTGCCGACAAAGTAACTGCGTTGGTGCTTACTCACGGTATCTCGGTCACACGAGGAATCGTAAATGTCACCGACGGGCGCACTAACTTGTTACTAACCAATTTTAGCACAGAGCGACGGTACCTTCCAAAGGGCACGGCTGTGGCTTATTTTGATGGTGTTGCGGATGTTCGAGGCTGCTGTTCGCACCTCGAAGAAGCACCTACGCAAGGCCCAGCATCTCCACTCGACGTCAGCACTGCTTTGTCGCAGCACGAACGAGAGCGGCTTCTCACGCTATTTTCGAAGTTCAATGACTGCTTTGCGTCGACGTCCAGCGTCAGACTAACGCCTCTAACGAAGCATCGGATAGTTACAGAAGATACGGCAAGACCAATTCACCAAAATCCTTATCGTGTGGCTCCCAGAGAACGTGAAGCCATACAACAAGTGACAAAAATGCTGGAAGACGATGTAATTCAACCATCAACGAGCCCCTGGGCATCCCTTGTAGTTCTAGTTTTAAAAAAATACGGCAGCTTGCGTTTCTGCGTGGACTACCAAAAATAAAAGCAAGTGACAAAGAAAGACGTGTACCCGCTTCCCCGTATAGATGATTCACTCCACAGGCTCCGTCACGCGCGTTACTTCTCTTCAATGGACTTAAAAAGTGGATATTGGCAACTCGAGGTAGATCCGAGAAGCCGTGAAAAAACTGCTTTTGTGACGCCAGACGGCCTATACGAATCTAAAGTCTTGCCTTACGCCTTGTGCTTTGCCCCTGCTACATTCCAACGCCTCATGGATGCTGTGCTTTCGGATCTGAAGTGGAAAACCAGCTTAGTGTACCTGGACGACGTCATCGTGTTCTCCGCAACTTTTGAAGAACACCTCCAACGGCTTGAAGCGGTTCTGCACTCCATCCGGTCAGCCGGCCTCGCCCTGAAGCCGGAGATGTGCCACTTTGGCTTCGGGGAACTACAGTTTCTCGGTCACGTCGCCAGCTACGCAGGTATTCGCCCAGATGCTGAGAAAATTGCGGCCGTAGCACAGTTTCCAGTACCAACCGGTAAAAAGGCTGTCAGGCGCTTTCTGGGCCTCTGTGCCTATTACCGACGGTTTATTGCTGTCTTTGCTCGCGTTGCGTCGCCGTTAACTCGCCTGACGAGAGACGACGTTGCTTTTGTATGGGGCGACGAAGAGCAGGGTGCATTCACTGACTTGCGGGAAGGTCTCCAGACACCTCCAGTGCTTGCCCACTTTGATGAGACCACTCCCACATTGCTCCACACTGATGCCAGCAATGTTGGCTTGGGAGCTGTTCTTGTGCAGTGGCAGGAGGGCACAGAAAGAGTACTCAATTGCCTATGCAAGCAGAACACTCTCACGCACAGAGGCCAATTACTCCACAAATGAGAAGGAATGCCTCACCGTAGTAAGGGCTGTTATGAAATTTCACCGATATTTGTATGGCCGCCTCTTCACAGATATCAGCGACCACCATTCCCTGTGTTGGTTGACAAACCTTAAAGACCCTTCGGGAGGACTGGCGCGTTGGAGCCTACGGCTGCAAGAGTTTGACATGACTGTCAAGTACAAGTCGCGGAAACGACATACCGATGCTGACTGCCTCTCTCGATCGCCGATAGAGTCGTCTGCTCCACCCGAAGAAGATTCGGTATTTATTTGTATTCTGGACACATCCACCATCGCCCAACAACAATGGGACGACCCTGAGTTCCTTGAGCTCATCAATTACATAGAGGGCAGATCTGCGAAACCACCTAGAGTTTTCGCAAGAGGCCTGTTGTCGTTTTGTTTGCATGCCAAAATCCTCTACAAAAAAAAACTTTTCTTCGACCGGGTCCCCCTATCTGCTCGTCGTTCCTGCAGCTCCTCGTACGGAAGTACTTCAAGCCTGTCACAACGAGGTGACTTCTGGTCACTTAGGCTACACCTGAACGTTGGCCAGAGTGAAGCAGATGCACTACTGGTCGAGACTTAACACCGCCGTGAAACATCACGTCCGCACTTGCCTCGACTGCCAGAGGCGCAAGTCGCCTCCGTCGAAATCAGCCGGCCTCCTGCAACCCATCCAGGTTCCTCGAAGACCATTTGACCAAATCGGAATCGATATATTGGTCCGCTTCCTACTTCTACTGCCGGGAATCGCTTTGTTATCGTAGCAACCGACTATCTCACACATTACGCTGAAACAAAGGTAATCCAGAGAAGCAAAGCGGAAGAGGTGGCGCGCTTTTTCATTGAGCACATTGTGTTGCGACACGGCGCACCAACCGTCGTAATAACAGACCGAGGAACCGCATTCACGGCTGCGCTTTTAGATCACGTCTTGCTGCTAAGTGGAACGGCGCATCGGAAATCAACCGCCTACCATCCACAAACCAACAGATTAACAGAACGCCTAAATAAAACAATTGAACACATGCTCTCCATCTACGGCATGTTGGACATAAAAATTGGGACGACATCCTACCGTATATCACCTTTGCATATAACACGGCGAAACAAGAGAGGACGCGCATGACTCCGTTCACCCTTGTTCATGGGCGAGATGTACAAACGATGCTGGATGCTATGCTTCCACATGACTTTGACGACACTGATATGGACGCCGCTGTGTTTACGCAACGCGCAGGAGAGGCTCGGCAACTCGCGCGCTTGCGGATCTGCCAGCAGTAAAACTACGACGCAGGGCGCTATGACCTTCACCGTCGAATAGTAATCTATGACGTCGGCGACAGAGTGCGGGTTTGGACACCCATACGAAAACGAGGCCTCTCCGAGAAGCTGTTAAGGCGATACTTCGTACCATATCGAGTATTGCGCCGACTCAGTGACGTCACGTACGAGGTCGTCCCCGATAGTCGCAATCCGCCTTTTGCATGCATTGTGGCGCCACTGTGCGGTGGCCACGAGAAACGATTTGGCAGGCGCCGCTCTCGCCGCGACAGACAGCCGCCGCACGCGAGACACGTGTGCAAGCAAGCAGCGTGTGAGTGAAAACCGCAACAACGTGTGCGCACAGTTTGTCGCCGTCCGCTAGCCATGGAGCCCGCTGGTGACTGCTTTGTACCTGGAGGTTTCTTCAGCGTGACGAACGGCTGGAAAAAGCGCTTCGGCAACGTCAAAATATCCACGGAAGCGCAGCTCGAAGAACACATGGTGTCGAGCGGAGCGCGCTTCGCGCGACAGCAAATGAAAGGAACGATGTTCCAAGAAGAAGGATACGTGCGCAACGTCATGTACAACGACGTGTCAGCAGAATCCACGTGCGGACTTTTGCGTAGTATCTGCCTACCGTCAATGAAAGGCGGCTATTACATCGTGCACGCCGCGATTTCCAAGGCGTCGGGCTCCATCCTGGCTGGTCATTGCCTCTGCCCCGCAGGGTGAGCAAGCTTTCTATTCTACATCTGGAGCGCGACCTGCATGAACCGCGTGCAGGACATTTAAGTCTGATGGGTTAAATTTTGGAATTCATAACTATACCGGCCCTGCCGTTTTGGGCTAGCTGTTTGCTTATATAAAGGTACGGTTGCTTAAATGTTGAAAAAATGCACATACTGTAAATGAAGAAAGCGGGGAGTTCTTGTTTTTGCGCATTTGCATGTATACCGATCGACACAGTCGTGCAGCATACCAATTTGCACTTGTCTGCGACCGTACACAGCCTTGGATTGCCGGTATCACACAGTACACTATTTAGAGGCATATAACGAGAATGACTTCCAAGTTTGGCTGTTTACTGTAAAACCGCTAGTTGTACCTAACTTCGTGCCGGCATAGCTGTCTGACAAGCCGCATCGCATCGTTCAATGATGCTGTTAATGTGTGCACATGGTGTTACAAGGCCAACGCGCGAGTGGTGGTGTGCGGCTCATGTCTGAGATTGGCGCATGTATTTCACGTTGAGTGACGTGAACTTAAACCCGTTCTTTCGAATTCATAAACACTTGATCCCATCTTTTCCTTGATGAATACCTGTTGAGCATGAAAACTCATCTCCTCTTCCATTTTATTCTTGCAGCCTGAGCGGCACATGCCAACATTTTGTTGGGTTAATCCTTCATGCCATTCACTTGGCGCAAAAGGATGCGGCAACGTGCACGGAAGTTCCATGTGCTTGGATTGTTCCTGCCCAAGGTAAGAATGCTACTACTTAGCAAGCATTAGTTAACATAGGAGGCGGCAAAAGTGCCTAAAAAATCTGTGATCACACTTCCGGCCCCTTTCTGCAAACGGTTCTTTGTGGCACCGTGTTGACCATTTAACGTGTTGTAAAATTGCTTGCATTCGTGGTAGCAGCTGTTGAATATCAACTCATTCACACAGCTACATTGTTTACAGCGTACATGAGTATTGGTATGTGGACAAATATAGGCTACTGGTTTTAATTAAGAACACATATTGGTGTCGCTTCATAAATTCTTAACTACAAGACCTGCATAGAGAAAAAATAATCCCAAACTGCAACATTTAATTTTCTTACAATGGATGTGGTCGTTGGCTAAACATCACAGGAAGCACTTAAAATTTCGTTATTGTACTTGTACAAACAAAACTTTTTTTTTCAGTCAAAAAGCATGAGCCACCTCTGCCTCTGCAAGACATCACTTTTCACACAAGGAAACATGAAGGTGCGAAAAGGCGGCGGTTTGATCCACTGCCAGGGCTCTCACCGAGTGACCCATCTCTGCTTGCTGCCGATCTCGAAAACGTGGCAGCAAACTGCCTGCTTCTCCGTTATATGAGCAAAGAAAACTCAGGAGAATCACTTGTAAGTGCTACACTTAACTCTGCATGCTTGTGATCTGCTAAAATAAGAGTTAGCAGTGTTCCATCAGCATGTGACGACAGACAGGAACAGTTTGACAGCCCCTTTTACTGTGCTTTTATGCGAAGTACAGTTTGCATCAGCATAACACTAATGTCAGTAGTGTTTATATATGGTGACTTTCTTTTTTATCTCACTAAACAATCTGCAAGCTTAGCAATGAGATGATGCAGCAAACCTGTGATGACAGCAGTAAGGGACTGTGAATTCCAAAGTGTGATACATTTAAGGGCTTTCAAATGCTGTGTGCCTTTACAAAATACAAGACCTTTGACGCCTCCTGTAATACTGTAGGTATCAAGTCGCTGATGAACTCCCCAGTGCCTGCTTCATAAATTCTTATAGCCACATGTGATTCACATAATTATCATGCGAGACTGTCCAATCACCTGCAACTTATGCAGCAAAGCATGTGAGTATAGCATGCTGGGCAAGTCTTATTAAATTATCTGTACATAGTTTCCTTAGTTACGTGTATTAAGTGTCCCTTGATTTTTCATACCATGCTTTATAGCTGAATGGAATAACTTCTCTACACAGAGCTGCTGAACCTAATTTTAAAGAATTTTAAATCTTGCGTTGGCATATCTGATGTGCATTGATTACTGTTTACCTCTACGCATGGCTTGAGTTTTTTCTATCCCCTTCTGCAACATGCACATTATTGCACTTTCATATTTACATTTGCTCTTGATTTACAGCACATGTTAGCACGAGTTCATGTCACTGCATCTGAATGTTTTTTTTTTAATTTTCTAATGCTAGTAAGCTTGTAGTTTGCTTACTTTCAAAACTGTTCTTTGCTCACCCTGAAAGAAGGCATTTAGAGTACGAATAAATATAATGTGAAAAATGATTCAGAAGTACAATACTGAGTTTGCTTGTTTAACAACCATGCGCAATAAGGCATGCCAGGTATGAGACCACAATCTGAACCTATTTTGTTGCGCTTCTCACCACTGGCGCAATATGATGCTGTCAAAGACCTGTTTACAAAATCCTCAAATCTTTACTATGCTGCTTCGTATATTTCAAGCTACACTACTATTCAAGGTAGTCACTAAGCTAACATTTGCATGTTATCTGCGCTGTCTAATGTAAAGCACTATATTCCAGGATGAACACAGTCCCAGTGAAGTGGCACCAGAAGCTTCAGACACTCCACTGGTCCCAGACATTGAAGACATCCACAGTGAGACCTGTCAAAGACTCATACAAGAGAGGTTTGATGGTAAGAAAGTCCACTTCCTTGTTTATTACTTTTTTCGCAACTTTTTGTCTTGGCACGTGTCATTCTGAGGCTGTCTCATTTATATAAGAATGCCCACCTATGTCTCTGGGCATCACCTTCACAAGTATCCCACTGAGCAGCAGATAATGCAGCAGTCACTTTTAGACTTAGTGTCTTGTCATTTCTTAACTTTTACAGGGCTGTCGCATAACTCGATGTGTGTGAGCACCCACAGGGTCCTCAAACATATCTGCTTCATCTATGGCATGTTTGTGAAGCACTGTGTGAATGTATAATGGATGTTCCTTTAGCATGAGTCCATCACCTGGATTCATGCACGGCATTTGTCATATATATATGTTGACTGTGTTTTAGCAGAGCATGGAATTGAAAGCATGCACATTTGTCTTGCTCTTCTTGTTTTTAGGCATGTTTAAATACTTGCTATACTGAACCAACTCTACGATTTAGCTATGTTGACCAGCATAATTAGCGAAAAAAAATAAAACATAATGAGCACATGCAAGTTACAAGCTGCAGAAAAATTCTTATGTCACTGTGAAAGTAAGCTGTACAATTTTGTAGGAGATTAGTATCTACCTACATTTTAATCGTTGCAATATGCAGTTGTGTCATTTGACACAACCTAAGTACTTTAGCCTCTTTGAGTAGGCCTGTAGGGGTTTCTTTGTAGGAGTAAATAAAAGCTATGCTAATGGTATTAAGTTTCTGACAAGTGATTCAACATAAAAGAAAGTAAGGCGTGCAAACACCAACAAGAGAACTAGACAACATGGCATTTACTTAGTTTGGTTCTCTTGTATCCATGTTTGCATGCGTTACTTTCTTTTAGTGCGATTCGCTACCAACTAGCTGAACTTTCTCTCATTTTAAGCTTCATTTCTAGTACACTTAGCTCCTATCTGCAGCGTTTGTGTTGTCTGGTTCTCTTGTGTCCATGTTTGCACCCCTTACTTCCTTCCACGATGAATCCCCACCAAATAGCTCAACATTGCCATGACAAGTGATGCTTTGTTGACGTCATGCTACTTCTCATTGCTTTAATACAATGTAATGCTTGCTGTACGACTTGTAAAACGGATTCTAAACCTATAAATTAACAATACTGTTTTTTTTTGCAGCTATACAGGCCCTCTCGGTGGACAGCAGAGCAGTTGTTCTCGAGTCGACGATTGGACAGGCCGCAAATCCAACCTGGCACATGGAGCGGATTGGTCGGCTAACTGCCTCTATGTTTAAAAGAATTGTGCGGTGCCGGAAACCTGACAGTATTGTTAAAGAGATACTTTACCCGCGGAGCTATAAAACTGAAGCCATGCACTATGGAAATGTGCACGAGCCAGATGCCGTTCAGGCATATGAACAGCTAATGGCCTGCATGGATAAGACCATAACTGGGATATACAGGCCTGCATGTGCATGCTGAGTATCCGTTTATTGCTGCATCCCCAGATAGACTGGTATTTGAGGGCAGTGACATGGGGCTGCTAGAAGTATTATATTATCCATGGATATTACTGTCGCTATCAGTGTGCTCTATAGCTTTCGGAGTCCTGGTAGGAGCTCCCGGACTTTAACTGACCCTCTTTCGGGGGACGGCTGCGGCTTTTGTTTGCACATCTTCTACCATTCGTTTGAGTTTGTGTAGCTCTGCGAACATTAGTTGCATGTTTTGTGCTAACTGTTGCAGCGTTAACGAATGAGTGCTGGAGGCGGTACTTTGTTGCAGTGATGTTTGTGGTGGTGATTTGGAAGTGTGGTCCGCAATTTGTATGGGTTGCTGTGATGTGCTGTTGTTTGCCGTGCGCTTAAAAGCTTCAAACTCGGCTCGTAGCTCGGCTAAACTGTTTCGAAGTATTTTGTTTTCTATGGCAAAATGAAAAGAAATAGCATGGCCTAAGCAAATTGTGTAGCATTGGTGATAACTATAGCCGTTACGTCTATAGACATAACAAAATAAATGTGCAGTGTACATGGAAGATAACTGAAAAAGCAGTATCATTTATTCAGAGATGGAAAATACAAATTTCCTCAGAAGGTAGCACAGTAGACAGCGTCGTCGTAAGTACACGTGATATAGTATGAGAGTACACTGTTGTTACACAGTCTGGTCTCTTCTAGTCATAAGCATGGTAAAGGAGGCTCATTTGAAGTAGAGATGTGCGAGCTGGCTACTTGTTCTCATTATTGATTGAAATGATTGGCTGTAGAAAATTGCACAAAAAGGCGCAAGTCCTAAAAATGCTGTCAATAATGTCGAGCATGTTGATTGGCAGTGGTTTGTCTAAAAAATGAAATTCTTTGATACGTCTTATGACTCGCTCAACATGGATCCTAGCGCCAGCTATTTTTCGGGTGGCAATCGCGTCACTAGCTGACAATTGGTTCCCCATTTTAAATGGTGGCATGTGGATTTGAATAGATGGTGGAAAAACGCCCTCCAACCTAAAGCCTTTGTCGACCATCACACCGTCCCCCGCATCTAATAAACCCAGTAGGCCAGATTTTTCGACAACTTCGCTATCACTAACATGCCCACCCCACAAATCTGGCACAAATGAAACGTAGCCATCTGGTGTTACCCCAACAAGTGCTTTGAACGTGTTATAATGCTTGTACGAGGAGAAAGTATGCCTCTGTGCCTGTAGTTTTGAAGGTCTTTGGATTCTCACCTCTGTGCAATCAAGGATGACTCTAGTGTTTGAGAAGTCACTGAATGCCATTGGCATGTGCCTTTTGATCTCTGCTAATGTGGGAAACCTTGTCAATGCTGAGAGCTCTTTATCAAGAAAAATTACCCATGTACAAAAGATGCGACTAAGGCATGACTGAGAAATTCCAAAGATTCGAGCCACTTCCTTGGCACAAACACCAGTCCTGAGCCTATACAGCACCATGAAAAGTTCTTCGCGCTTGGAGAGCTGTCTTTCCTTTGCTTGTGTTTTTCCTCCATCCCAATAAACCATGCGTTCTGCATTTTTTTCAATGTGCTTAAAGAGTGCTTCAAACTGTTCCTTACTTTGCAGTCCTGTATAAAACTTAAAAGACGATTTGTGAATAGTATCCACAGAAAACGTGCAGCGTTTTAGCTTTCTGCATTGCAGTTCTAGATCCCTGACTTTCCGTTGTAATGCCACATTTTCAGTTAATAGGTGGTCAGTGTTCTCCTCTCTGCTTAAGGGCGTTGGCTCTAGGACCTCCTGTGGCTCAGTGAGCATTGGGGATGTTGCAAGCAGCAAGAGTGCATCAGCTGCTCCTTCCTCGTCGAATGAAGAGTCTGCACCTGCATTTGCATCAACAAATGCAATAAAGTGACGCTATTGCTTTAGACACAATTCATTGAACACTGACATTTACTCTGAGCATTCGCACTTTGTGCGGAGTGCACTACTCTAATGACCTGGTCACCTGAAAGCAAATTATGGATAATTCATATGTCGCAAACGTGCAAGACTCGCAATGAGCAACATAAGGTGAGCCTCAGAAAACATTTCCAGCTGCATAATGTGACGGTGTGCTTGCCATTAGTTCAAAAGCCACTGCTCACCCTGAACACAGGACGTGTCTGGTTCCCCATCACTGTGACCTTTACAAGTTCCTCCTTGACCTGAAACCTCTGTACCTGTGACGTAAAGTGAGTAATAAAATAGTATGAGTACACACAAAAACGCATGACTCGGATAGGGCATGAAGTGTAGTTCTTAGGGCAAATATCACGTTTCACCACTGCATATATTCCTTTATAGTGTGCCATAGTGCTTGGCGTACATACACAGGCAATGGGGAGGCCAACAGAATGTCAGTTTGCATACGTGTTTTACCCACATAAAGTATATGTACACCTACAAAAATGCCAGAAAATGGCCAGTATGCCCAGAACCGGTGATACCTGCTGTTGGTGGAGCGCCTGTTTTCCTCTTGGAACGCGCCGCGGTACGAACATGGCGGTCGACCGCGTCCTTCTTTCTGAACTGGTCCGTATACACGAACAGCGTCGGTATGAAGTCCGGATGTCTGGGTGACAGTGAAGGTGCCCCTGGAATGTGTCCGTTACACAATAAGACGCGCCACTCGACTCCAGAAAGCGCAGCACGGGAAAATGAGCCATAGTACAAACCGTACTACATCGCTATTCGCTAAACGAACATAAGCTTTCTTCAAGAAATATTACTATACTCGGTGTCGACAAGAATGATGAAACGACAAATAGCAGCGATTGCTAACTAGCACCATCAGCTACTTAAACAGTGCACGCCGTTTCCAAATCTGCCCGGCAGTGCAGGCGCGCTTGGCTCCAACGGATAACTACGCCGACATCACGAGCACTCGCTGAACGCTTATGAAGTAGTAAAAGTGTGCACGGTGTAAAGTTGCTAAAGACTGCGTTCTAGCGGCGGCCGCACAGAGATGACAGCAAAAAAACAAAGTAAAGCACAACGCGGCGGCCGCACAGAGATGACGACAAAAAAAGAATTTAAAAAAAAAATAAAGCACCGCGTTTCACTCGGCCGGCTCGCGCGAGCAAGAGATCGTTTGTTTCGCTAGCTCAAACACACATTTGCGTCTTTCTCGAGATTATTCGTATGAGTCAGTAACGACAAAAACAGAGAACTACGTATGTGGATGCATACCTGTCACAAAGTGCTTCCCGCAGAGTCGAGATGCTGCTGACGGCTGCCATGGACGCCCTTGCGCATCTTGCCGCTTCACAGCCCTAATCCAGGCTTCACGGCGCTGTCGATCTCGTTTTACCGACGGAAATCGGAAAAACCGCACTGTCCTGCTGGGACTGTCACGTGAACTGCAGCCGTACGCGACACACGACATTGGCATCGCGCCAAATTTCGATGTCAATATGTTAGGAAGGCGTGCCGTGCGCGCGGCAGCGAGAACAGCACAGCAGCGCCTGCCCCGGCCGTCCGCCGTCTGCTCTAGCGCCAGCCAAATCGCTTCGCTCCTCAGCCGCTAGGGCACTGCGCATGCGCAGTTCGGCGTCGCAAAAGGCGGATTGTATGCGGCGCCGCACGCACCGTCCTGAACTTGTGCACGTTGTCTGCATGAAGCCGTATGTGAGCGAATAACTATGCGAGAGACCCTTAGTTCCGCAAGTGACACTTCTGGTCTAGCATCGGGACGATGCTCTCTTATAGGGAGGGACAAATGACGCGTGCGTCTATTCTTCTATGCAGACGACAACGAAGATAGGGTCATTAACGGATTTCGTCCAGTGGGTCAGTGGGATTCGGCGTGATCGAAGAAGACGTGGCTCTGGCCTGTTTGGTATTTGAACAAGTGGTCCTGCGGCTTTTGAATGTCTCCCTGTCTACTGTCCGCGTTGTACTGCGACAATATTCATGCGAGAGCGGTCTTCCACATCATCCAGTCGGGAGCGTAGGAATGAAGTGTCTTTTGTTATACTTACAACCGCTTCACGCACGTCACCGAATTTATGCTGTCATTTTTCCAAATTACCCGGGTGAATTTCTACTGTCGCAAGCCTTCATTTAATTTCAGATATCGCATCCGCACCGTTTCCTTGTTTCTTTTTAGCTTGTAATAGTGTCCAGCATTGCTTTTTGGATATCCTCCATTATTTTAGACCTTTCATTCAAATCGCATAAGGTTTTCAGAACTTATGGTAATGTATTCGATGGTTGTTTTCTCTGAGTACCGTAATTACTTTCAACGTCACCGCACAAATGCTATAACAAAAAAAGGAGCAAGCTTAGCTTCAGGGCATGGAAGCACGATTATAAATGAATCATCGGATTTTAGTCTTGATATGGAAAGGCAACTGACCTGTGGAAGGAACAAAAAGATGTGTGAGGCCATGATTCCTGTCATGCGTTGATGCCCACTGGTTTTACCTGCCAAAACCACGATTTGGTTATGAGGCACGGCGTAATACTTGGATCTAAGGGCTCACTTTAAATAGGTAGATCATTTTTGTTCGCTTTATAGCACCAGAGAGCTAAAGAGGTTGTTTCCCTACGCTGTTTCAAAAATGCATCGCTGAGCTTTAAGTATGCTATGAGCGAACTATGCTTTAACTATGCTAAGCTTTAACGTGCTATTAACGAAAGGTTCAATTGCCGAGTAGATAAAGCCAACAATGACAATGACAAGAAAAGAGGTGTTGCGCTGCTAAGCACGAGGTCGTGGGATCAAACCCCGGCCACGGCGATCGCATTTCGATGGGGGCGACATGCAAATACACCCGTGTACATAAATTTAGGTGACCCTTAAAGCACCCCAGATGGCAAAAATTAATCGGGATTCCTCTTCTACGGCGTGCCTCGTACTGAGATCGCGGTGCACGTAAGACCCAATTGTTTTATTTAAGTGTTTTAAACAATGATAGCGCGAGAGGATTACATGGTTGTTTATTTACAATGCTGACATTATAAATAAAAAAATTAATGTGGACGGACAAACAGTTACGGGATGTGAGCCCACTCTTCGCATTACGCGTGCAATGCTCCTACCAATTGAGCCATCGCGGCGCCGTTTTGCCGTCCACTTCCTTGGGTATTTACTAATGTGTACTAAGTTAATATGGGCGTGTTAGCCAGAAACACCACTCATGGCCTTGGCGGCGCATATTGAACATTCTTTCGGCTGCAAGGCATCACGTGGTACGTGAACCTGGGAGAGAGTAACTTGGCAATAAACCATCGTATGTTACCGTTTACTTTTATTTATAGTGTCTATATTTCAATTAAGCAAACCAGAAATCGCCCCTATGTTTTTTCATTGTTCTTGTCTATTGGCTTTATGTGGTTGCGATTTACAAAAACGATCCCCTCGGTTCCCTTCTTCTGGTTCATTACATAGCGAGACCTTCAAGTAGCATGTCACCACTTATTGGCTAAGTTTCCCTTTCCGAAGTTAGCTTGCTAAGTGATGCCTTGCAGCAGAAAGCGTGTTTTACGTCAGCCACCGAAGCCATGAATGGCGGCGCTGTTCAACACTTGTATGGCTAACTCTAGCACACAGGCATAAATACTAGGGGGTGCGAATATTCGAAATTTCCAATACGAATCGAATATTTTTCTTATTCGAAGCATATTGGATTCGTGAAATGCATATTCGGAAATTCCCGAATATTCGAAGACGGCCGAATGACGGTACAAACAGCGAATATTCTGACAGATGGAATAATTAAGCAAGTAAAGAATTATATACATGCTCCGCATTCTCCTCGTTGTCCTCATCGTCAGCCTGGTTACGCCCACTGCAGGGCAAAGGCCTCTCCCATACTTCTCCAACTACCCTGGTCTGTATTAATTGTGGCCATGTTGTCCCTGCGAACTTCTTAATCTCATCCGCCCACCTAACTTTCTGCCGTCCCCTGCTACGCTTCCCTTCCCTTGGAATCCAGTCCGTAACCCTTAATCAACATCGGTTATCTTCCCTCCTCATTAGATGTCCTGCCCATGCCCATTTCTGTTTCTTGATTTCAACTAAGATGTAATTAACTCGTGTTCGTTCCCTCACCCAATCTGCTCCTTCCTTATCCCTTAAGGTTACACCTATCAATCTTCTTTCCATAGCTCGTTGCGTCGTCCTCAATTTAAGTAGAACCCTTTTCGTTAGCCTCCAAGTTTCTGCCCCGTACGTCAGTACTGGGAAAACACAGCTGTTATACACTTTTCTCTTGAGGAATAATGGCAACCTACTGTTCATAATCTGATAATGCCTGCCAAACCCACCCCAGCCTATTCTTATTCTTCTGATTACCTTAGTCTCATGATCCAGATCCTCGGTCACTACCTGTCTCAAGTAGATGTATTCCCTTACCACTTCCAATGCCTCGCTACCTATCGTAAACTGCTGTTCTCTTCCGAGACTATTAAACATTACTTTAGTTTTCTGCAAATTAATTTTAGACCCACCCTTCTGCTTTGCCTCTCCAGGTCAGTGAGCATGCATTGCAATGCATGCTCCCCTGAGTTCAATATCCGTCAATATCAGTCAATATCATCAGCGAATCGCAAGTTACTAAGGTATTCTCCATTAACTGTTATCCCCAATTCTTCCCAATCCAGGTCTCTGAATACCTCCTGTAAACACACTGTGAATAGCATTGGAGAGATCGTATCTCCCTGCCTGACGCCTTTCTTTATTGGGATTTTGTTGCTTTCTTTGTGGAGGACTACGGGGCTGGGGAATCGCTATAGGTATCTTTCAGTATTTTTACATATAGCTCGCCTACACCCTGATTCCGTAATGCCTCCATGACTGCTGAGGTTTTGACTGAATCAAACGCTTTCTTGCAGTAAATGAAACCTACATATGAGGGTTAGTTATATTCTGCACATTTCTCTATCACCTGATTCATTGTGTGAATATGGTCTATTATTCAGTAGCCTTTACGGAATACTTCCTATTCCTTTGGTTGACAGAAGTCTAAGGTGTTCCTGATTCTATTTACGATTACTTCAGTAAATACTTTGTAGGCAACGGACAGTAAGCTGATCGGTCTATAATATTTCAAGTCTTTGGCGTCCCCTTTCTTATGGATTAGGATTAGGATTACATTAGCGTTCTTCCAAGATTCATTCTCCTAAGAACATGTTTATTGACTGAGAATTTCACAGGACCAGCTTATTATTGGCATGCTCTGTTTCAGTCTATCTGCATGACGCTCATGAGACACGATCAGTTTCAGTTTCTTTTTACCAAGCTCTATTTTATGGTTCTTTCATAACCATTACTAAACATTACTAAACTAGAAAAAGTTCAAAAAAGGGCAGTACGATTCATATATAATTCGTATGGTCGCACTTCAGTTACAGAGCTTCTCAGGAGAAGTGGATTGCCACCTGTAACACAAAGGAACCAAACATGCCATTTAAAGTTTTTATTTCAGCTCATAAAGGGGCACTACAACATTGATACATCACGCTTTATCACTTTCTCTACTGGTTATGCTACACGTCATCGACACTCACAGACAATAACACCGTTAATTACTAAAAAGAATTGCTTCAAATTTTCCTTTTTCCCCAGAGCTATTGTTGAATGGAATAATCTTACTGATGACGTTGTAACTCAATGCTCATTGCCATTATTTGAATCGCACCTATGTTCATGTAGCGAGTGATTTACTGTGTTATTCAGTAACTGCTTGCATTTGTACATCGCGAGTCACCTATGTTATGTATCGCTGTATATTTACTTGGATGTTTTTCACTTTGTATGCACCCTGCTAAGGTCCTGGTAAGAGGACCGCAGTATCAATAAATAAATAAATAAATAAATAAATGATGTTCTTTAGGGCTCTGTAACTATATGCGATAAGTATGTATCCCAAAAGCTTTAACTGGACAATTTTCAGATCTTGGGAAATCAAAAAGAAGAAAATATATGTCCGAGGAGAGCGTTGCATCGCCATCGACGACTCCCACCTTGCATTCTCGCTTTTCTCATGTAATCGCCGGCTGTTTGCTACTTGCTGCGCTGCTGCTCTGTGAAACAAACGCAAAACACGCTAACTTCGCCACTGCGCTCTTTGCAACTATCTCAGTGCTGATACAGCCCTCGATCAAGCGTGTTCTTCAAGAACGGCATCAACTGCAGATGACGAGCCACCGAGCTAGCAAGAAAAGAAAGCCTGAAGAAGTCTCTTTGGCGGCACTACACAAAACTCTCGCCGTCGACAGCTCGGTGCAAGTCGTGCGAACGTGTTCTTAAAGAGCCAACGGGAACAACCACTACTCTTCACAATCACATAAAACAGCACGCTTTGTTCTGTTTCAAAAAGATGCCACCGCAAACGCTCCGTTGGAGAATCAACCGACACTGGATGATACACTACAGCAGAGACAGCAGCCATTGTCTCAGAAGAAAGAAAATGCACTTCAACAGGATGTGGCAGCCATTCACTTCTTCACCATTTCTGCCACATCAGTTCAAAGCACCGGTCGAAGCAGCTGTACAGTCGTGCTGAAGTCAGCCATCTCGAACAAAATTGTCGCGTGTGCACGTCCCGCGCCTGTACAACGACACAAGAGCAAAGGTACGACACGAGCTGCGAAAAACACTTAAACACGGAACAAGCACTCTCGCTTTTACGAGCAATATCTGGACGCCGCGTGGCAACGCGGGTTTTGTAAGCCTCACGCGTCATTTTCCTGCGGTGAAGTTCGGCATGAAAAAGTTCACTTCGAACATGCGACATATGCCGGAGAGTCACGCGGCTGAGAACAAAGCTGCGTCATTGGAGCAGCTATGCACTGACTGGGAGATACCAACCGACTGCGTGAAATACATTGTGACGGACAGCGGCCGCGGTATCCGAGCGGCTGCCAGGAGACTGCCTTGGCTCCAGCGAGCCTGCCTTGCGCACACTGCACCTGGTGATCAGCAATGAAATGGCGTGTACTCTGGCAATCAACAGACTCTGTAGGACGGCGAAAGTGATTGTAAGGCACTACAAGCATAGCACTAGTGCACCGAAAAGACTGAACGATCTGCAGACGTACCTGAAAAAAGACTCGCTCCATGTTGGGCAGGACGTTGACACATGATGGAACAGTCTCAAGGTCTCGGTCTCATGCTTTCAAGGCTCCTTAAACTCTGAGAGTTCATCAGACTTCAGCTCACCACTTCGGACACGAGCGTAGATACCTTTAACTCTGCAGAGCGGAGAGGTGCAGCGGAGTTTTTCGAGGCACTGAAGGCCTTGTTTGACGCAACTGTGATCTTAAGTGTTGGAAAGTACCCCTCATTGTCATGTCAAATTCCAATTATTTTTGGAATGCTGCATTGCCTCGAAGATTGCAAAGGCCACTCAGTGTTTGCTAACAATCTCGGAAAATGTATCAAGATTCGTTTTGCTGAGTGCGAATTTGACAAAGTGGCCAACCTGGCCATGTTTTTTGATCCGCGCTTTTAAGGACGCAGTTCATCAGGCGTCTGGTCAGATGATCTGGCTGAAAGACATTGTAAGAAGGAAGCTCCACGCAGCTGGCGTAGAACCCTATGAGGACGCTGCCATGCCAGCGTCGAGTTCGTGTCCCATGGTGCTATCAACTGTATGGAAAGTTTTTGGCGTTGTAGTAATGAACAAAGAGAACGCACATCTGGCATCTGCCTCTGAGAGAAAAGTTAGACTATAGAGAAAAGCTTCTTCTCGAAAGGGGCAAGGATCCTTGTGACTGGTGGCAGTCCATTGGCCGCTTCACGTATCCGCTTTAAGTACACTCGCCTAGAAGCACTTCGCCATCCCTGCCACCTCAGTTCTAAGTGAAAGTATTTTCTATCGTTGGAAATATTGTCACAGTGCATACAGAGCGTTTACATTCTGAACATGTTGAACAGTTAATCTTCCTTCATGATACTCATTAACAAGTGCATTACTTGACTGAGGGCATTACCTGTCATTACCCGAACGCATTATCTGTAATGAGTGTCTTTTTAACCTGCTGCAGCCTTGTAAAATGCAACATTATTTTTAAAAGGGTATTAAAGCTATTGTTACCACGGTTTGGATCTTTTTAATACTACACACATATTCGATATTCGATTCGATATTGGAAGACAGTTCTTTGTCTTATGCGTATTCGATTCGGATTCTAAAATTTCAATATTCACACACCCCTAATAAATACGCAAGAAATTGAACGGGAATATGGCTCCGCCGTAGTTCATTTAGTAAGAGCATCGCACGTGTAATGCGAAGACGTCGGTTCGTATCCAACCTGCGGCCAAATAATTTTTTTCGACTATCTTCTTTATTTACTTGCAATAATAATGTTTCAATTTCACAGACAAGGTAATTCCTCCTATGGTGTTATTTCATTACATAGAAATTATATGGACACGCCAGGCGCATTTCTGATGTCGGCGTCACCATGATATTTCGTATGCAGTCCAAGGACGATAACATCGTCGTCGTGCGGTGTATTCTCTATGTGCGAGTGGAAGCCTGCGAGGGTGAACCGACGACGTAGGCTCAACCTCGAGCGAGCAAGGGAGGAAAGTGGGGAGGAGGCGCGCCGTCTTCCGTCGCGCGCAAGGCACTGTTGAAGCAGAGGGAATGGGAGGGCCATTTCACTCCGGCGGCCACTGCGTATGCCACCACCGTGCAGGCCCTATATTGAAATCGATCTGCAATAGGGACAGTCTAAGTGGACCAACGGCTCATGGCTTCGTTTGCGCTGTGTTCTCCCCGCTCAGTTCGCGTTCAAGCAATAAGCAGCACGAAGTCACTTCGCTCGCTGCTGCTGCCACGCTTCCTCATGCCAGCATTTTGAAAGCGAACGTTCGCGGTCATTGAGTGTGACATATTGTTTTCCTCTGCACGCGTGGCACCATACTTGTTTATTTATTTACTAAGAAAATGTTTACAAGTTTATACAGCCCATAAACAACAGTCATTTTACTTCGTATAGTGCTCTACTAATTTTCCATCGCAATCGATGCTTCGCCTTTCCGGCGAAACTACGAGATTCTTTATTGTATATTAGCTTTATGTGATTATGACTTTCCAAGAATGTGCCCTTGTGCCGCTTCCTTTTAATTACCAGGTAGGCCACTTGTTGTCATTCGGCTTCCCTTGCACGGTCGTAATGGTGGTCCCAGAAATTATCTTACACGAATAGAAAGGCCCGGAGTGGTGCCTTCTCAAGAAGACCGCGAATAGGTAAACGTGCCTGTGTTTTAAAGGGAAAGCTTTACTGGCCGCGAACTTGCGATTTCGCCGTGGCGGTGCTCCGAGGAGGCAGATGACGTCACAACGCGTGCCTCGCCGCGGATATTTCTCTCTCTCTCTCGCTCCCTAGTCACTACTGCGCATGCGCCACTAGTAGCACCGAGCCACAGGTGTTCCGCCGCTGCGCAGCGCAGCGCCTTTCCTTTGCCGTCGTTTGGTATGACGCAACACCGCGTTCCTCGTCGTTGCGCTCGCCTCCGCTCGCTTCGCCAGCTGCGTCGCATGCCTGATAACATGTCGGAGGATTGAAAAGGAGAGCTCGTGAGCGCCGCAACCACAGTTGAGGCGGCAGCATGGACGGCGACAATTCTGTTAAGCAGGACGAGGCCTGTAATCGACATCGGAATGAGATGAAGACGAAACGAATCGCCCAGGAAACAAACAGCGCGCTGGACGACTGGCTAGACGCCGCAACATAGCTAGACAACCAAACTAACCTGGACTTACAATCAAGATTAACCAAGGCTAATCATGCTATGTCTTAGCTTTCTCTACGCATATCCTGGCATAGCCGAGCTAAGCCACTGGCAATTTTTTTTCTCTAGCTCACGCTGTACTGGTGACGCCGGTGACGCGATATTTTCTCTGATAAGGAAAAAAGCTAGTGGTTGCCACAGGACCAAGGAGTAAAATATACAGAAGAGACGGCTGATCTGATTGCACCTTCTCTTGTGGATGCGGTGAGGGGACAGTTTCGCCCCTTGTTGTAGAGATGGCGACACTGCGAGTTTCTCCGCGCCAGCCTCTAGATTTGTTGCGCTTCATTCGCGCCTGTGTCGCCAACGATACTCGCCGCATTGACCTTGTCAGTCGTCTCTATCAGCTCCTCTTATAGCCGCTTGCGTTGCATGTCCTTTCGCAAATATGTGTGCATAAATTTTTGTCGTTTGCTTCAGCTCACGCGGCAGAGACGTTCCCTTGCCACGATCATACTGGATACGAGCTCTCGCTCGACAACTGCTCATGGAATTTGAGCGCATTTGTGGTGCAAGCTCATTACATTTGAAACAGCACAAACTACTCATATGAGGCTCTTTGTCTCCACTCCACAGCCTGTTCACGCAATTAGTAGCGAACTAACAATTGGGGATATATATGCATTTGTTAGATTTTGCGCATGTATATCATGACACAATGACTACTTGAAAAAAATGTATGGATGGTTGATGTCTCAAAGGAAAAGCACTTAAAGGAAGGAAATAAACGGGATTTCAAAAGCCTTATGACCAGCATCTGAACCTTTACCTAGCCTCCGTTTCGCAGCAACGTTCTTAAGAACACAACTGCAGCTCATAAAAGCGTTTGTGATCAGCTCACGAAAACATTTTTTTTGCATTTTTTGCCATACCGCACCATCATCACTGAGCTAAACAGTTCATGACTTCGCTAGTCCACCATAGAAGGAGCTTAACAACCTAAAGCCACC
Source organism: Dermacentor albipictus (assembly GCF_038994185.2). Taxonomy (NCBI): domain Eukaryota; kingdom Metazoa; phylum Arthropoda; class Arachnida; order Ixodida; family Ixodidae; genus Dermacentor; species Dermacentor albipictus. Next base: position 117,821,198 of record NC_091829.1, read on the forward strand.
ACATGCGCGACGAGACATAGCAAAACCAACGTGCGCCAGCCAGACACAAACCCCGACATGAACGACCCAGCGTACGGCAAGAATGCCATAACTTAACAACCGCTAGAGACAAATCGGTATTAAATGCAAGTGATCGATTCAGGCTCGCAGCACTCATCATACAAGCGGGCAGTGCACTGCGTGGTTTCGAAATCAGAGTGACACACAGTTTCGTTCTTGTCGTCTGCTACGCTCTTCCTTTGCTCCACTTCCTCAAGCGGCCTTTTACTACCCGATTTCTACGTTATGTGGCGCGCTGTTTTGTGCCAACCTCGATTCAAATAGGTCGCCATGCTCCCGGCGAAAACCGGCCTAGAGCCAATTGTCACCATCATCAGCAAGGATAGTTATGGGTTCAGCTATTGAAGCCCGAGTAAGTGAGGAGGGACCAAGCACTGAGATGGAAAACCTTTTTGTTAATCGAAAGCAAAAGACTACATTTCATTTAATGAAAATATATTTCCTAACTGGGGAGGAAGAAGAAGAGGAAACGATAGCGTGCGTCAATATCTGCTTCTCCTGCTTCTCTACATGATTAAGGTCGAGTACTTGCTTCAATCTTAAAGATGTTGGCACCAAACGACGGCTAAAGGTGCAAGGATTCCGCCGATACCAAATTTTCAACGGTGGGTGGACATTTTCCCAGTCGTTCGAGGACTTTTCTGTGCGACCTCTGCCCGGCCGAGGCTCGGTGGGCGAGCTCAGCGCGGTTCCACACGCTCAAGCCACGATGTCTACGGCTATGCAAATCACCGTTGATGGCGAGGATATATCTCCCGACGAAGTCAGTGAAAGCGCTGGGTGGACCACAGCCTTACACAAGCGAAAACCCATCATCCAGGACCCGCTCGGGCAGGGCGCCCGAGTCACCGACATGCGACGTGGCGGGAATAAAAGCCAGGCACCGTCGAGTGTCAAGGCACGGCTAACGACTGCTTCGAGATTGCCTCGGCTACCGAAAGAGCATGTTCGAATCATAATCCGTCCCCGTGGAGGACTGGACATCAAGAAGATGGGCCACTTCGGAGTTGCCCAAGCTCTCACTACCGCTGCTAGGCTTACGGAGGCGGATACGGCGGAGGATATCATATGTCCGAACATGGTGCAAAACATATTGGTGGCAAGCACACCATCAAAGCGCAACGCCATGGCCTACGCCGATGTGGAAGCTATACGTATTGGACAAGCCAGCTACGAAGTTAGTGCGTATATCGCAGCCCCCGAAAACACATGCAAGGGAGTTATTCGTGACATTGATCCCACCATCGATCGAGAGGAGCTCAAACGCCTCATCATTCAATCCAAGAATCCAAGCGCCCTCGAGGTGAGACGCATCAAGAACACAAGCACGGTAGTCATCCTGTTTGATGGACTCAAAGTCCCGGACTACGTAAAATGCGGTCCCAGTTTGGTCAAATGCTCTCTCTATCGCAGACAAGCTGACGTTTGCTACGCATGTGGAAAGCTTGGCCACAGAGCTGACGTTTGCCCAGCCCCTGAAAATGCAATCTGCCGCGGCTGTGGTGCGAGCAACCCGGACGATAAACACGAATGTACACCGAAGTGCACCCTCTGCGGTGGCCCTCATCCCACGGCTGACAGAACCTGCAAGCAAAGGTTCCAAATTCCGTTTGTAGTTAGACAACGGAGAAGAGAACGGCGCAACCGCGAACAATCCAAACAACCAACTGGGTCGCCAACCCCTCTCAAGCCGGCCCTCAGCAGCTCGCACAGATCCAGGAGCCGATCCCGAGACCCCGGCGGCGAGGATGGCGGCTACCAGGACCGTGCCCCTTCTAGGGGTCGCTCGACGGAACGTTCGTCTTCCAGGGGCCGCAAGGCCCTCAGGACCCGCTCCCGCTCCAGGGGCCACTCTCGTTCCATGGGACCTGCAGTTCAGATCCAGGATCCTGCTGATCGTGGTACCACATGGGCTGACCGGGTCAAAGAATCACCGAAAAAAGTAACGGGGGGTCAATCGCCAGAGCACAACAGGATTGCACAATTGGAAAGAGAAAACGCTTCGTTAAAATACGCGATAGAGCAGCTCGCAGCAGAAATTGCAGAACTCAAAAAAGCCAGCAAGCGAGAGACAGTTCAACTCACTCAGGCCCCTGCAGTAGAAACGCCCATGGAGATCCCCGTAGCGGAACCGCTCACAGCAGAAATCGCAGAACTCAAAAAAGCCAGCCCGCAAGAGACAGTCCAACCCACTCAGGCCCCTGCAGTAGAAACGCCAATGGAGATCCCCGTAGCGGAACCGACGGCCAATGGTCTACCCAAAAAGAGGGCGCTGGCAGTTCATGCCTCAGACAAGAGCGCCAGTGTTCGTAAATTGGAAAAAACGATAGATAAAATTGATGAATCCCTCGAAAAAGTTCAAATTGTGATTGACAAACTCGCTGAGGCGGTCAGATCACTAGGAATCAGATGCGACAATCTGGAGCGACACGTTTCTACAATGGCTACAGCGACATCGTTGGACATAGTAAATAACACCGACACTGAACGGTCGGCAGCGGCTGCGCTCCGCAGCATTTTATAACACAAGCTAGCACAAGCTAACACAAGCTATAACACAAGCATTTTATAACACAAGCTGTTCTTAGCTATGTGTGGTGACGTTGAACAAAATCCAGGCCCGCCTACGGATGAGATGCTTCGTATGGTGAAAGAAACTAATGAACGATGTATACGCATAGAAGCCAATCAAACTAGCATGGCGCAGGCAATTGCTGAGCTTAAGACAGCGCAGGAGTCGTTTTCTGGTGCAATTGAGGAAATAAAGGAGCGCCTAGATGCAGTCGAAGAGCAAACTGCTGTGTTTCAAAACTGGGAGCAAGAAATGACAGCCACGCGCCGGGAACTTCGGCGTGTGCAAGATGACTCCTTCGCGGCCCATTCGCGATTAGACGAAGCAGAAGATCGGTCGCGACGTGATAATTTATTATTCTTTGGAATGGCCGATGACGCGTCAGAGACATGGAGTCAGTCCGAAGAAAAAATTGTTCGGTTTGCTTCTGACAAACTGGAGATGTGCTTATCAGCAGACCAAATAGCGCGTGTCCACCGAATCGGTCGTTTTACGCGGGAAAAAAATAGACCAATAATTGTCAAGTTCTGTGCGTCCAAAACCAAGGAGGCTGTTCTTTCTAAACGAACCTTGCTCAAAGATGACGTGGTTAGCATCAGTGAAGACTTTTCACCTGCGACGCGACTGGCTCGTAAAAAACTACTGGAATTCGGCAAGGCACTTAACACGAAGTTCAAACTGCGCCATAACAAACTTCTCATTGATAATAAATGTTACATCTATAACTCTGTCGAAGACAAGGTGCACGAACAGAGTCCTATTCCTGATGCACACAGGGCTGAAAAGCCGTCCTTAAAATCAACTCGGTCGGGTAAGGTGTACTCTGGCACTAGCTAGGACAGGATGAGGGGAGGTGACCCGACAGTTGGTGCGTCTGTGCTATTTACTAATATACGCAGTTTCTACCCCAAAAAAGATAACTTAAATGCGTTAATTAATGACTGTAATGCTGATCTTGTCGTACTAACGGAAACCTGGCTTTCTAGCCGTATATTTGATTCGGAGTTATTTCAGTGTAACAAAAAATTTAATGTTTATCGTCGTGATCGCACTGATAGAATGGGTGGAGGCGTTCTCATTGCCATTAATGAAAACATTGAATCTTATCCTATTTATATTAGTAGCAATCTAGAAATAGTGTGGTGCTGCATTACTCTTAATTTTAAAAAACTGATCTTCGGTGCTTGCTACCGTCCCCCTACCTCGGGTCACACTTTTTGTGCAGATTTTCATGATTGTTTAAACCAGATTGTTGTGCGTTTCCCTGGTGTACCACTTTTTATTCTAGGTGACTTTAACTTTCCCACGATCAGATGGTCCCAGTTGTGTCCCTTTTCAGAACCAGCATGCGTGGACGCGGTAACATTTCTTAACACATGTACTGACTTTCACCTATCACAGATTGTTCACCTACCGACGCGTGTAACACCCACTACTTCGTCCTTACTCGATCTCGTCCTTACATCTGCTCCTGATATGACGTCACTAGTTACTCATGTGCCTGGATTAAGTGACCATGATGTTCTTCATTTTACATTGTCTATTCCATCTACACGTGCACAAAAACGGCTCAAACAAATACGGGACTACAACTGTGGCAATTACGATGCTATTAACATTGAACTTTCCTCCTTCCTTGACAACTTAATTTCAACCTACAATGAGCAGTCCTTCGAAGAACTTTGGAATTCTTTTAGAACAAAAGTAGTCGATTTAACTAACAAATTTATTCCTTTACGAGCTGTTTACGACAACACTAACGCTCCCTGGTATAACAGATATCTCAAGCGGTTATCAAATAAAAAAAGCAGGCTGTTTCATAGTGCGAAAAAATCGCCTAACCCAGAGAGATGGGCTGTATACAAAGCCGCTTCTACGGCATATTCAGAGGCTCTGAAAACGGCGAAATTTACCTTTTTTCATTCAACGCTTCCGTCCTTACTCAAAACTAACCCTAAACGCTTTTGGAACACAATGAAAAGCAGCAATAACAACGACGTATCTCTCAATAACAATGGTGAACCAGTTCCGAAGCATCTTTGCGCCTCAATCTTTAATGACACCTTCACAAACTTGTGCTGGGACCCAATATTCACTCTTCCTTCTTATCCGAGAGCACATCTTACAGCTATGGATCCCATCATGCTTGACCCAGCCGGCATTCGTGCTATTATTAACAGACTAAAACGATCATCTTCATGTGGTCGGGATGGCATCAATGCTAAATTCTTGCAAAACACTAATGAGTACAGCTCTATCATTTTGAATTACATTTTCACCAAATCACTCAACGATGGATGCTTGCCCAAGGATTGGAAAGTAGCCAAGGTCGTGCCTTTTTACAAGTCTGGTGACGCACACAACCCAAGCAATTATCGTGCGATATCACTAACATCTGTTCCCTGCAAAATATTAGAACATGTCATATTTACTCACTTAGTTAACTTCTTGGAGTCGAATAACTTTTTCCATCCATCCCAGCATGGTTTTCGTAAACATTTTTCTTGTGAAACACAGCTACTAACATTTACTAATGACCTTCACGCGTTCCTTGATGCCGGCCTCATTACTGATTGCATATACTTGGATTTTGCGAAAGCCTTTGATAGTGTAAACCATGAGCTCCTTATACTAAAACTAACCAGCCTAAACATTGACCCTTTAGTACTGAACTGGATACGCGACTTCCTTTCTAACCGGACTCAATTCGTCACGGTGAATGGAACCGATTCCCTGGAGGCACCTGTTTCCGCCGGAGTGCCACAGGGTTCAGTCTTAGGCCCATTACTATTTTTGATTTATATTAATGATTTACCTACTAGCATAGCTTCATCTGTCTGTCTTTTTGCTGATGATTGTGTTATCTACCGCAACATTTCTAATTACACTGACACAATAATCCTTCAAAGTGACCTAAATAATATTTCTGCTTGGTGTCAAACGTGGAAAATGAAGCTTAACATTCTTAAATGTAAATCAATGAGAGTAGCGCGTAATAACATGCCTTGCCCAAACTACCTTCTTCACAGCACGGCGTTAGAATCTGTAACTACCTATAAATACCTCGGTGTACATATTACTAATGACCTTTCATGGAAGTACCACATCGAGCACGTAACTTCAAAGGCCAATCGCATGCTTGGGTACCTGAAAAGGAACTTCTCTCTCGCACCTTCATCACTCAAGCGACAGTTGTATATCACTTATGTCCGATCTAACCTTGAATATGCATCGTCAATCTGGGACCCTGGCCTTGCAACTCTTACCAATAACTTGGAGGCAATGCAGAATCGCTCAGCACGTTTCATCCTAAGTGACTATCATCGAACTTCCAGCGTAACTAACATGAAATCAACACTTAATCTGCCCCCGCTTGCAAATAGACGGAAACTATCTCGACTTGCATTGTTTCATAAGATCTATCATCATAATCATGTTCTTAGGACGCGTCTGATTAAACCGCCTAATTTTGTTTCATCTCGACTTGATCACAACCATAAAGTCCACGTTCCTCACCAAAACACTGCAACATACTCGCACTCTTTCCTGCCCAAAACCAGCCTCGACTGGAACAATCTTCCCGCCTCATTAGTTAACATTACCAACTGTGACCATTTTCGTGATGCTCTTTCCAGCGAAATTTAACGCATTCTAACTTTTGTTTTTCTCTATGTTGGTTGGAAACTTCATCTTTTGGTGTCTCAATCGGTTACAATGGTATGTTCTTGCCGTAATCATTGTATAAAGCCGTGCATGACAGTGTGAATTTTTGTTATTAGAAATTACATTCATTCCCATTTTTTGAAATTTTTGATTGTGTATGTGCAAATAACTGAACTTATGTTGAATGATTGACCCCCTCCCCTCTATAATGCTTGTATGCCTTGAGGGTACAATAAATAAATAAATAAATAAATAAACTGCTACGTCCCACCATGGCGGCACATCACAGGGTAATTAATATCTGGCAATGGAACTGTAGGGGATTCCATCGTAAAAGAAATGTCCTCCAACAGTTCATTCGGACCCACCAGGAAAAGCCACATGTAATCCTATTACAAGAAACGCTCACGGATACGGTCAGCCTACCAGGCTATAAATCGCATACCCAATATGGTGATGGGAAGAGGGGAATCAGCACATTAGTCACCAACAAATGTGCGATCATAGCCCACGATCTGAATCTTGAATCCAATAAGGTTGAACACTCGCTCGTTGAAATCATCCCCAGCGGACAGTTCAAGACAAGTATATTTATACTTAACATATATAGTACACCCAAAGACCTCAGGCAAAGATTCGCGGCAATTATCAACAAGGCTACAAGCAAGGCCAAGACATTCCCACTACTAGTGGCCGGAGACTTTAACGCTCCGCATCAAGCATGGGGGTACCAACAAGCTAACCGCAAGGGCGTTGACCTATGGCAAACTACAGTGAATAATAACCTCACGCTTATAACAGATCCGGCTTTTCCAACCAGGATCGGCAACTCCTGCTCTAGGGATACCACACCTGACCTCTTTTTCATACGGAATGTGGAATCGGCATCTTGGTCCAACCTCCAAGTGGACCTTGGCAGTGATCACAACATCCTGGCCACCTCCGTCAACGTGAGAAGCGGGGACCTCAAAGAGTTCACTATTACAGATTGGGATTACTTTCGCAAAATTAGGGAAGAGCGAGCACAAACACATGACTCAGCACTTAGCCTAGAGCAGTGGGCTGAACAGTTAAAGGAAGATGTCAGCGCGGCGACAAAGAAAATCCAGACTGAATTGGAGGTAGACAGGATGGATAGCCGCCTCGCTCATCTTCTAGAAGCTAAAACGTCACTGCTGAACAGATGGAAAGGGCAGAAACTCAACCGAAGGCTCCGAAAAAAGATCGCGGAGCTCAACAAAACAATAGAAGATCACTGCCAAACCTTGAGCAGACAACAGTGGGATGAGGTCTGCAATTCCGTGGATGGCCAGATGAGAGTTGGAGCTAAATGGAACCTCCTCAAGCATCTGCTCGATGATACCAACACCAAGTCAAACCAAAGACAAGTGATAGCGAAGGTTCTACACCAGGCATCACAATCAGAGACATTGCAGACCATACTCGACAGACTCGCTCGCAAGTATCTGCCACTGGGCAACTCGAGTGACGAAGACTATCCCCCCTACAAAGGTTCATCTTGCCCCGAGCTAGATAACCCCTTCAAGGCATGCGAAGTAAGGGAAGCTCTCCAGAGTCTAAATGACAGGTCAGCCCCTGGTCCTGATGGCATCCCCAACCGGGCCCTCAGAAACCTGGTCGACTTCTCCATAGAATGGTTGACAGAGGAGATTAATGGAATATGGGAACGAGGGCTTGTTCCGGAGTCCTGGAAAATGGCCTCGGTCATCCTCATTCCAAAGCCTGGAAGGCCCCCAAGTCTCTCAAACCTCAGACCCATTTCACTCACGTCCTGCGTGGGGAAAGTAGCGGAACATGTTATACACGATCGAATTTCCAAGCACATCGAGAAACAAGGATTGTTTCCGTACAACATGATTGGCTTTCGTCCTGCCCTGTCAACGCAAGACGTGATGAAGCTTATCAAGTGTCAAATCATTGACAACACCACAAGAGATGTAAGAGGCATCTTAGGCTTAGACCTGGAGAAGGCCTTTGACAATGTATCCCATGCTCACATTCTTAACTCCATTTCCGAGCTCAATTTGGGAGACGCCTTCCACAGATACATTAGCTCGTTCCTACGGGATCGCAAGGCCACGCTCAAAATCGGTGACCTCAAGTCCGACAATTTCATTTTGGGCCCCAGAGGCACGCCACAAGGAGCGGTAGTCTCACCACTGCTTTTCAACATCGCCATGAAGAAACTATCGGAAAGGCTCTCCAACATAGAAGGGATCAATCATACGCTCTACGTTGATGATATCACAATCTGGTGCACCGGAGGAAGCGAAGGAGCTGTTGAATTGGGCTTACAGGAGGCTATAGAGCAAACAGAGATGTACCTGGAAAATACGGGGCTTAGATGCTCCCCGAGCAAGTCTGAGCTCCTCCTCTACAGGCCAGTCAGGAGAGGTCCCAAACCTAGAGGCTGGAAACCGTTGTCAGAAATAAACATCAAACTCCACACTAAAAGCGGCTGTCCCATCCCCAGAGTAGACACAATTCGCGTGCTTGGCATGTTCATCGAATCCAATGGCAGTAACAATACGACGCTCAACAAGCTCACAGCCAAGACTGAGAACATGATCAGACTTATCAACAGAGTCTCGAATAGGCGTGGAGGCTTAAAGGAAGACAACCTCCTCAGGTTGTTCCACGCCTTCCTCATGAGTCATATAGTTTATGTGGCAGCCATGCATAACTGGTATAACTCCGAGAAGAAACGATTAAACACGCTCATCAGAAAAAGTATAAAAAAAGTACTAGGCATTCCGTTACGGGCGAGTACGGATCTCCTTATGCAACTAGGAGTGCACAACACATTGGACAAGATAATTGAGGCCCAGGAGTCAGCCCAACTGGCCCGTCTATCCTGTACGCCGGCTGGAAAGAAGATCCTGGCGGTTCTTGGGATCAACCCTATCCTCATGGAAGAGCAGAAATATGAAATTTCAGAAGATCAAATGAACAACATACGAGATGCACCGTTTCCTCGTAACGTTAATCCTCAACACAACGTAGGCAGACGCAGGGCAAGAGCCCTCGCACTCCTCAAGCGTACCAAGGACGATCCCTACTCGGCATGTTTTGTCGACGCCGCCCAATATGGACAGTCGTCTAACTTCGCTATTGCCCTCGTTGACCACAACGGACAGATAGTGAATGCGGCTTCCCTGAAGTGCTCAACACCAACCAGAGCGGAGCAGTTCGCAGTTGCTATAGCACTCCTAGACAACAGCAGATCACAAATCTTCACCGATTCGAGATCGGCGGTCAGGGCTTTCGCTTCAGGATCCATCGCTGAAGAGGCTCACAAGATTCTCAAGAACAAGATCATCTCTCCGCACACCATCACGTGGTTTCCGGCTCACCTCGAACCCCAGCTTGACTCGTTTCCCAATCTCAATGACATCGCCCACTCCCAAGCGCGCGCACTAACCCACCGCGCGGGAGCAGGATCGAGCTCAGACTCCGGGGTCCTCGAGTTTCGGGACACTCTCACTACTTTCAGCGAAATTACTACGCACTATCACCTGGGTAGGAGGACTTATCCGCCCCCTCACAGCAAACTGCCTAGACCTCTGGCATCCACTTTACGCATGCTTCAGACTAAGTGCTATCCAAACCTGGCCCTTTTCCACACGATCACTCCAGAGGCTTTTAGCTCTACTTGCCCCCACTGTGGGGCTGTTAGCAATCTCGCACACATGCTCTGGCGATGCCCCTCGTTACAGGGACCCAATCGCATCACAGAAGAAGAATGGAGCTCTGCCATCCAGAGCTCAGACCTTTCACGTCAAACCTGGGCTGTCCAGAGAGCCCACGATGCGGCGGTTAGGCTCGGCCTACCCGTCCCCACGTGGGAGCGGCCCGCAGCTCTGCCCTAGGGCAAAGCTTCTCAGGACCTTGTAATTAAAGTTCTTTGTCTGTCTGTCTGTCTGTTTTCTAACTAATTTTATGTACGTGTGTAAAGGAAAGAAAAGACAGCCTGCAATAAATACATCTTGTATAGCGAGCGCAAAAGGAAGGATAAGGATTGCAATATCGTTGCCTTAACTTTATCAAGTGAGTGACCAGGCGTCATGACGTGTTTTGATAGGGCCAATTTCGGGAGTGTTTTGGCATGACACTTATGGTTATTAAATCGCGTTGTAAACGACGTTATTGTTTGGTCACATTGCATGCTACAGGTATCGCATTTAATCATGTATATATACTATGTTGGGACTGCAACAGCTTTATTTTACCTAAGAGCCAGTGGATGACCTGGTGACGATTTGCGTCGTCCCCATGTGGGCATACACCTTGCACAGCGATTTCCCACTAGAAGTGCGGCTATTGTGCTTACAGACGGCGAACTTTGGAGATGAAAGGTTATCGCGGAGGTTTCTTGGCCGTCTGCAGACGACCCTCGGTGGTTCTAGTAAAATATTTTTTTAGCGTTCGCTTTGTGTTCGGATGTTATGGTGTCGTTTCAATACAGCAGCCACCTTTGGTCCTGGCGCAGAGTAAGTTAAAACGAGATTAGCCTGGGATGTATTGGAAGACATGGGATTGGCGTTAAGGGGACACTAAAGGTTACTATTACGTCAACGTGGACTGTTGCAATACCATCCCAGAAACCTCGAAACGCTTGTTTCGTGCCAAGGAGAGACTTATTTTAAGAGAAAATGCGTTCTGAAGCGTCCGCGTACCTCTAGGGAAGTTCAAATCGCCCGCCCTCCGATCGAGGAGTACTGACATCATGGTCTCATAGTGAAGTTGCGCCATCGGTGAGTAGAACGGCGTCCGCAGACGGCGCTATGGCTTTTCTGCGCAAAACGCAAACGCACAGCCAGAAAGAGAGTCAAGACAGAGCCGACAGCAGAGCGAAAGCGGGAGTATGGTGGCTAGCGGAAGGAGAAACGCGCGGCCATAAGCTGGTACTTCATTCTATGCCGCAAACTTCGACGCTCGTCGCAATAGACCCTGACAACGACAGTTCGGCTCGCGATGGTGGGCTCAACTTCAGCGATTTGAGCACTGACGAGCGCGACCTGCTGCTGAGGGCTCGCGCTGCCGGCGTAGTTTTGTACTACGACGGCGGCCTCGACACCGGCTCTCCGGAGCGGGAAAGCAACGAGGGCTTCCCACGACATCACATGGACGTGGAATTCTCGCTGCTTGCTCCAAATGAAAGTTTCGCGAGCCAGCAGAACCCGCACAGCACGACGCGATAACGAAACTACTGAAACTCCAAAGCGTGCGCGGCGCAGAGTCGAGCGCACAAAGTCGAGCGAAAACGAAACCTTTCGACTACCCATATTACGGAAGGGTAACGTCAAAATGTTATTTTTTCTTAGAATCGAATACACGTAGACAAGTAGCATTTTTTTCCGTCTTATAATCGAATGAAATTATATTTTTAATACGAGTAGTTGAGTATTAGTAACACAAATTACGAGGAGTGCTTTCGTCATCGGGCTAGTACCGGAATGTCGCTGGAGGGTCTCAAATCGTGTCATGCATTTACCTCAATTTCTCGGTTACTAAAGCTCTGTTCGCGATTATATTGACGCCTTAGACGTTCTAGAACATTGCTCTACCCCTTTAACTTGAGTTTCTGGTAACCTTTAGCGCCCCTTTAAGGAGGTCGAGTCGATTATTTGGTCGATAAAACCATTCCCGGTGGGTCTTTGCGTTGAATGAGAGAATCTTTTTGGTTCTTGGCAGTTTCGAAGAAACTCATCGCGATTGGATTCTTTTCCAAGTGTTTTCGACGTGGACCTCAACTGTTGTCAGCGGCAGCGTTTGGTATTGGATGGCTATACGGGGCACCTGCGGGCAGGTCTTAATTATGTTCATGACTGAAGCGCACGCTCGAAAAGCATCCGCGTCGCGATGTAGTGAGCTCTTGTGAGAAGCCTGCATCCAGGCACTGACTAGCAGTGTCCTAAGACCATATGCCCGCCCGTCACATGAAAGTCTACATTTCATCCTGCACTGCCTACGCAGAAAGTATGGCCGAGTGCGTTGGGTCATGTACGCCATCGACGACATACTGCCGCGCTGCCAGAAAGGTACAGGCAACTTCGCAAGCATGTAGGAGGCGTAGCATGTCGTAGATATAGGTGCCGATGTCTTCTGTGGCACCTTCTCGGCGTGACCGCATCTCCATGAACCGAGCGCCATAAGCACTCGTAAGATCTGCAAATGCGGGCATCAAAATCAAAACCGCCGCCCCGAGTTGGCCACGACGCATATTTGCTTCCATGGAAGCAATACCAAGCCTCAGCAGCTCCTCGGAGTCGCCCTTCTGCGATGGATTTGTTGATGTACTCTCATCAAGACTATTTTGCAGCAACAGAATCAACGGTGCAGGCTAGGTGGTGGGGAGATCCTTAAACCCATGAAACTCTAGAATTGCTCTTAAGTGTGGAGTAAGTAAGGCGCACCCATTGTCGGAAGTAGAGCTGCTTGTCATAATGTTCGGCTGTTGTGCCAGCGTGGACCAGGCCCCGGCAAGTTCGGCGTTGCAGTCCTGGCGTGGAGCCACCGTGGATGCTTGGACGCCGTCCCTGGGCCGTAGTGACTGCGAGTCCGAAGGGACGCGTCCGCTTCGAAGGCTCGTGAACGGAGGCGAATTAAGATTCCATGGCTCCGTGTTCCGCAACTGCGTCAATGTTACAGTGTACTAGTATACTGCACAATTGTAAAGGAGAAACAGAGAACACCCGCCGACCGGGCTGGCTGTTTTATAACTCCTCGTCTTCTGCTTTCTCGTGCTGGCCGATCGAGCACACCAGCCCGAGCTCCGCTCTGTCTTCTTTATAGTATATATATGTACGTATATAAAATTTATTTATTTACTGATTTATTTATTCACTTATTTATACGTACAACGTGTAAACGCTTGCATCGAGATAAACGGTGAGTAGAGGGCATCGTGAATGCGCAACGCTTCCTACAAGTTGCGATTCCACTCGCGCGCCAGGCTCTGTGATGTGGCGCTGCCGTCGGTATGCATAGCGTGTGCATCCGATATTTATAGCAATTATAGGTGCGCACCCGTCATGCTGTCACGGCGAAGCCCTTTAATTCCCGAAGCCCTTTAAAGAGAGAAGGATGAAGTTTAGGCACTGGGTGAACAGCTGAGCTAGTTTCGCTATCTGGCAAAAAGTGTCGCCATGATTTCTTTTTTTTCTTCTTGGTGGCCAACGGCAAATTAAATACATTTTGCATTTATGGCTCTATCCTTGCAGCCTACGAATGATTAAAAGCAATATTGGAGAATTTCGTCTAAAAAATTGTGTATCCACGTATTTTCTTTTTCGGGTGCGCATTTGCTGTTCGTTTGTTCTTGGGCGTTTCATTGGGAACACGTGCGAGCGAGGCTTTCGCGGTAATCGCTTCCGCAGCCGTTCTGTTCCTCTGCTGCTGGCCTCCTCTTCAAACCTGCACGCCTTTAACTTGTACTGTTCGCTGACGCATTTCCTTTCTGTATTGGCCATTGTTCCAGGGATGTATGAAAAACATAGGAAAGGCCACAAGGCGTTCTGCGCGGCTCTGGTGGCTCAACGCGAGGAGAGACAGCAGGGCAACCCTTTTTCCGCTTCCAAGAGAATGAAAGGCTAGCGCGCTTTTTATGCACTCTTCGCGTGTCGAATAGGCCCTAACCTTATCGAAACGGCTATAAGACAAAAGAAGGGTCGTCCGTACGCCGTTCATTTGTCTGCGGTGCGTGAATACGTTGAAGCTACTTATGGACAGCAGTCGAGTGAGCGCTAGCTAACCCGCTGACGGAAATTGAGCTTCTTTGTATCTTGACGAATGCTGTTCGTTTTATGGTAGAATAAAAAAACTGATAAGTTATCTTTGATGAAGATGTACGAATGTTTGCTGCACGGACGAGGGAGTAAGGTTAAACAGCATTGTGCTAGCTTGTTTTTCTTGTTTAGTCATTGCGATCCACCTAAAGCTTCGCGAAGTGCTGAAATACATCGAAGCAGCACGGCGATGCCTCAAAAAGTCTTGAAAGCGCCGTTTTTTTTTTTTGCGTCGTCTGTTCCGGCGCCGAGCGCATTTTACGCTGCGAAGCGAAATCTTTTCTGTGTAGCCAAAAGAGCAGCCTGTTTGCCTCTTCTCCTTCACCGTGCATTCAGACGCGATGGTCGTACTTGTTAATTGAGAACCATAAGCAGCCAAGCAGATTTTTATGAGAACGAGCGAATTAGCCATAGTGGCAAGTCGCGCTTCCTCGCAGTGCCGGCGAAGCTAGGTGCTAAAGTCGGCGCTTATCGAGGCTCGCACTACAGTGTTCCCACAATGTTTGACTCCCCCTGCGCAGGACAAATTCTTCTACAGTAGCAAATGCTCATAGAACCAGTGGCTTACTACTTTTCGGAGCTAGTCTTCCTGTTATCGGCATTCGGCAGAACGAAGAAGACAGGAATTGAATAAAAGGGTGTACAAACTAATCGGTTATAGTGCCGCATTTACAAGTGGATAAGAAATAAATAAACGCATCAACAAAAATTAGCTTACCAAGCTGAGCGGTATTTTTTACACGCCTGTAGAAAGAAAGCAGCATCCCTAAGCCTGTTACATTATTATAGTAGCAGTTAAAATAAGAATTTGAATTGCTAAATTTACGTGAGATATTTGTAGTATAAGTCCCACAGAAAAATTAAAATGAGAGTTGACGTACATGAAGTTAAAGCACTGTTTCGGGGAAACAGCGCCGAAATTTATTCCATCATTTCCGTTGTGTGTAAGCGTATAACCTATTACCACCATTTTTTTCAGACCCCAGTTCCAGCATGGACAACTCCACCTCCCCCGAATCTCTGTCTCGCCTGTGTTTGGGTATGCGGAATGTGCTGTCTTCAGCCTTTCGACCGGTCTCGTTTAATGATATGATTTTTATATAATAATCACAGATAACTGTTGCGACAAAAGATTTGCGTTTGTATGATTGTGAAATACAAATAAAAAACATTACTTTTGCTATTAAGAAATTGTAAGAAGCTTCGTTATTTAAGCGCGGCTAAAGTATGCGCTGTGTTTATCCTATGCGTACATACGACATACTCTCGTCTGCAGCATTGTTTTGTGTATTGTATCTCTTGCTGTACAAAATTTGCTAATAAAAAATGTGAAATAAAGAACATTTCTCTTTTACTGTCCTGCCGAAACGCAAAAACCACGCACTATGGCGGGCTGGCTCACGTGTAACAGAAAAAGGTAAAATTTGAGGATACACGGATGCGCTGCTGGCACTTAATCAATACATTAACAATCACACACACAAAATGAAACTGCCACTGCAAGACGTAGGGGGCTACAAATGACAGCTGTCAGAACAAAGCAGACTGCAGCAGCAAGCACAACTCGTGTTCGTTTCCTCTTGCGTCTGGCGAGAAAATCACGCACTCATCGAGCACATTGAAGACGACAAGCGAGATCGCCATCTCCCACATCAGCAAAACCGTTGCCACAACCACAGGCTTGCTTGCTTGCTTGCTTTGCTTGCTTGCTTGCTTGCATGCTTTGCTTGCTTTGCTTGCTTTGCTTGCTTTGCTTTGCTTTGCTTTGCTTTGCTTGCTTGCTTGCTTTCAAAAGAAGCTGAACGCCACTTGGAGGCACAGTGAGATGTTCTCATCCACCAGGATATTTGCCAAGGAGAGGCGGGCTAGTTGGTGGTCGATATTGGAACGCATTATGTAACCGCGCTAACAACGGACGAGGAAGGAAACACACAGGAAAATAACACATTTATACATGTTGTGGCTTGCAACTCAGTAAATCTGAGTTGAAGTTCCGCGCTTGTCCTGTGTGTTTCCTTCTTCACCCATTGCCATTTGCGCGGTTACATAATGCATTCCAAGATCTACCAGGAGCCTGGGACTCTGCACAGAGCATGAAAACTACAAAGCATGACAATACAAAGCATGACAACTTCAGTTGTCAACTCAGTAAATCTGAGTTGAAGTTCCGCGCTTGTCCTGTGTGTTTCCTTCTTCATCCATTACCATTTGCGCGGTTACATAATGCATTCCAAGATCTACCAGGAGCCTGGGACTCTGCACAGAGCATGAAAACTACTAAGCATGACAACTTCAGTTGTCAACTCAGTAAATCTGAGTTGAAGTTCCGCGCTTGTCCTGTGTGTTTCCTTCTTCAGCCATTGCCATTTGCGCGGTTACATAATGCATTCCAAGATCTACCAGATGCCTGGGACTCTGTACAGAGCATGAAAATTGCTAAGCATGACAACTTCAGTAGCTTAAGTTGTCCGGCTAGTTGAATTTGCATGCTATATTTAAGCGAGGGTTCTGCAACACAACAAGGAGGACAGAGAACATTTCCTCGTCCTGTCTTCCTGTTGTTCTTGTAGCAGCATCTTTTGAATATTGCATGACAGTTAACCACTGGAAATTGCCTTTACGTTGCAAAGGCAAAGTTTTAACCCCATTGCATGTCTCGTCTGGGTGAGCACATGCATGAGCTATGGAGAGAGAAATGTATAGGAAATGTCACACTACATTGATGCGCGTGGTAATGGACACTCACCATTGTCCAGTGATTGAAGCTCAAGGGTAGGAGGCAGCAGAGGCTTTTGAACCTGCACGAAGAGTTGCGAAATATCTGGTACAGCATCTAAGAGAGCACATAGAGGTGACGATAATTTCTACTTTATTTGAAGGTTGTTGAAAGATAGAAAAATCTACCTTCAATGTGAGCAGCTACTGAGGAAAGAAGATGGAGGTGGTCCAGAGCCCCAACAGGAGCCGGTAATTCTACAAAAAGCAGAGAAACGGGACTCCGAGTCAAATATATGCAGGACGCAGAGTAAGCAACACCGTTTTACCTTGTGATGATAACGCTTTCAGGCTACTGCAAGTCGCATCTTGCACTGCACCTACATGAGGTACAACGGGCAGATATGTCGTGAGACAAAATACAGGTGTAGGCTGTTTGGTGCAAGTATGCGTATACAGAATGTATTACTTGTAGCTGCCAGGAGTTGGGTGCCGCTCAAGGGTGCAACTAAACATGTGGGCCTGTGCGGAGAACAGGCAGTGAGCGAAAAAAAAAATGGCTGTGGCTTAGGTAAGGTTAAGCCCAGGATGCGAAGCATACTAGCCTTTATTTTAGTTGTTGAACCACTGTTTAGCCTGGTGAACCGCTGTTGCTTGGCTATATTTGGTTCGGCTAGACGAAGAAACAACTCATGCATTACTGCTTCGCCTTCAAGAGTGGAACGCAACAGCGTTCCCGTCGACCCGCCAAGGGGTGTAAGACAATGGGCTACAGGGCAGCGACTACGCGGCCCGCATTGGACGCGGTGAGCGTCGAGCAAAGCAGCGTTCGGCGCGGCAACGAAATGTGCGCCTGAGCAAGAGACGCACGCCTTAGAAACAGCTCGTTTCTAAGGCAACACCGCATTCACTAGAGGCGCTTTTGTACCGCTTTGAAGCATCGTACTCGTGGCTCAGTGGTAGCGTCTCCGTCCCACACTCCGGAGACCCTGGTTCGATTCCCACCCAGCCCGTCTTGCAAGAGTTGAGCCAAAGCAACTTCTCCTCTGTCGTGACGTCACGGTGTCACGTGGTTTCATGGCGACACCGCCGCGCCTGAGGAGCTGGGTTGAGCTCTCGTAATATGCTTCGCATAAAAACAGCATGATAAAATGCAGGCTGCAGAATGACCAGATGACATTACGTACATTGGGACACTAAGGCTGAAGTTTGCTCGCTTAGGGTACGTGATTGGGTACCTGCACACATAAATAATGTATTATGCAAAAAATACGTGAGGCATCCAGAACTGCCACAGCCAAGGGCGATTTTATAAACCACTCCCATACGACAGTCAGTAAAACTGTTGTTCTTATTGTGCTTCACTAGACAAATATCTGTTCTTTCTTGCCTTTTACCTGCTCCTTTTTCTCTGTACGGCAGCGCATATCTTACCTAGCTCATTGGGAGCAGTGAAAGCAACATTGACATGATATCTACTTGTAACTTTTTTATGCCTGTGCGACACTGAATGAATGTATGGAATAGCCACTACTATTTTTTTGCTATTACTGCTTTCTGTAATCACGTCCATCCCCCTCAAAACCGACTGCTTTAGGCGCTCAGCCACAGTGGCCACTGCTACACTAGGATAATCTGCTTCTAATAGGCGCCGGACCTGCGCATTAAAACTAGCGCTCATTTTGTGCAGGCAGGATCTGGTGAGAGAAGTCTTTAGGCACGACATGGCAATTCCGTTTTTTACTACTTTGGAATGCTTGGATTGAAAGTTTAGCAATGGCTTCGAAGATCTTGGGAAGTACTGCCAACAAACGTGATTTTCTTCAAAGACCAAGAAAAAGTCAAGAAACTGAATTACGTGTCGTTCTTGCTTAAATTTTGAAGCGATCTTGTTTGTCGCACGCACGCATGATCATCGCAAAAAATTTTGGCATTTGTGACACAATATTTTCCGGAAAGGCATCACTTTATGATGTCACAAGGCCCGTTCGAAGGATGAAGTTAAGCGAAATTCACGCGCTGACAATCATTATACAGTGCTAGCTGAATCGTGCTGCTTGTATCTCCCGTGTGCCGCCCTCTATTTCCATCTAGTAACTTTTGTGAGAGACTGTATGCTGATGTTATCGTAGATCGATATGCGGCGCCTGCGACGATAATGCACGTTCAGTGTGGCGCTCGCTTTGTTCGCGGCGCTGGCGTTCGATGTGGGCCGAACGCGCTTCCTCAGAGACGGGGGCGTCCGTGTATCGAATGCGTAATAACCGCGGCAAGTGGAAAAGGCTGGCTCAGCCGCATCACCAGCGGCTCACTAATCGCTGCTTGGAGCACTGCTTGCTAATGAATATGTGCTGGCACGCGTCTCCTTATGCATACAAAGTGCACGCTGCAACAGTAGGCTGCGTGCATGCTAATCAACTCACTGTAAAAAAAAAATAGTGAACATGACTGCAGACTGGAAGATCCGCGCAGCACGAAACATATTTCGTGGAGGTATGCCTCGAAATTGATTACTATGTTAATGAAGTAAGACCGCCGAAGCATCTCGCTTTCCGAACTTTTTTACCTCACATCGTTTTACATCACTGAGTAGTCCACGCCGCCGTGCTGGCAACCGTTGATGAAAGTGCGAAGACAGCGAGCGCACATGCGAGCGTACGGAAAGCTGGATACTTGCGCCACCTACTTCTGCACTTCATTACTAATTCTGTGCTTCAATTTCCTGACCAAGACATTTGCCACCCACTGAACAATTCAGTATAGCAGCATAATACTGATATTCGTACGTGCCCGTCCCTTCAAGTGATGAAACTGACATGAGCGCCATGCGCTCTCTATGACGAAGCGGTTCCTTTTGTAGAAACTTTCGTTTGAACTAAGGCAAGGATCACCTGGCATATTGCAGGTAATTAAATCTGGGAAACATTAGTTCTTGTTGTTAACTGCAAAAAAAAGTGGTGTAGTTATGTTGAAATCTTTTGTCGAATCTTTCGCGGTTTTATATTTTCACCACCGTTGTTTAACAAAGTGCATTAAGCTAACCAGAGCCGCAGTGCCAAAAAAGTATCATTTTGATACAGGCTCTGGCTATGCCCAGCTGCCACAATACGTTATCAACGAGATCTAAAGAGAATTCGTCTTCTTTTATGAGACGACGAACCAAGCGTGAGCCGCCAGCCGAGATCACTTCGCGTACGTTAGGCTGGCGCTGCCGACGGGCGCGCCACAGGTTGGTGTCACATGTGCAACAGGTCACCAGGTGACGCAGCCTCGGGGTGTGGTTACGTGAACTCCCGATACGATCGATTCCGGTTTCGCGCTCTAAATGGCCTGAACGCCGCTTCAGCAGGCATTAGGTAAAGGCTTTCGATATTAACAACTGATTTTCTGTGAACTCGCCATTATAGTTCCTTTTACTTATGGGGTTTTACGTGCCAAAACCATCTCCTGAGTATGAGCCACGCCGTAGTACAGGACTCCGGGAATTTTGATCACCTGGGGTTCTTTAAGGCCGATCTACACGACGGACCAAGTCCGCGGGCCGATAGGTCACGTGAAGCGACGTCACGGCCTGCCGCGGTCCGGTCCGGCGCAGAACACATCCACAACGGCGGACCGCCATAGCAGACGGCAGAGCAGACCAACCAGCTACACTCTCGGCCTGAGTGTTAGCATTGTTATCATTCCGGCTCGAATCCCACAAAGCCGAGAACTGCTCAACGAGGGATACAAAATAAAAAACCTCCTCGTCACTGCAAGAGGACACGGTGTTTAAAAAATATATATGCTGCACGCACGTGTAGGCGGAACGGTGGACATGAAACGACTGGCTTTTGCTGAGCCAAAAACTAGATTGGGTTTGGCTGAAGACACTCTGTCGCCGGACAACATTTGTTGGCTACGCAAAAATCGCTGCGGTTTGCATGCGGTCCGCCACCAAAACTGAAGCGGGAAAAGCCTCCGGGATTTGTAGGACCGCGAGGGCCGCGGTCCTGCGCGGGCCAATGGCGGTACGCACGAACTGGTGACGTTCTATCATGTGATGCGCGGACTGCGGTCCAAAAGAGCAATTTGGTCCGTCGTGTGGATCGGCCTTTAACGTGCACCTATATCTAAGTACACGGGTCTTTTAGCATTTCGCCCCCCATCGAAATGCGGCCGCCGTGTCCGGTATTCGATCCCGCGAACTCGTGCACTGAATATAGTTCCTTTTAGAGATTTCCCATTGGCAATGACAGACTGGAATTCATAATCACATAGTTAGCGAAATATAGCTATAAATTAGGTTGGTGAACAATTAACGGATATTTTTTCTGGTGTCCGCGCCTGTTGTGGACCTCGGACCGCGAAAACTGTTCTCCCGTCTTCAATCCCCTTCTTATTAAATATAGGCAGTCACCGCTGAAGCAATCATTACAGGCAAGTAAATAAAAGATAAGAAGCGAAGGGAATTGGGCACTGATGAACTGAAAAATGATTCCAGAAAAAAAACATTAAGAAATCTGACCGGGTGCTGCTATTTGGTGTTGTCATACAAGAAGGAGAGTAATCTCACGCAAACGAGCCGTTCTTTACTCTTCTTTGGACAAGAAATTCCATGACAGGAGGGAATGTAAAAGCAGTCGTGAAATTGATTGTCAGCTTTATTACGGGTTTTCAGCTGCTCCGTCAGGTGCGATACTTTCATGCTAAAGCACAAGTTTACTAATCGACAAACAAGTAATTGAACTTCGGCGAAGCTGTAGCTCCGCGCCGACCAGTACGGGTGGTAACAGGTACCAATTATAGGCGATGATAAACGGCACATAACCGACCGCGGTGCTCTAAGAACCCTCACCAGCCTCTCTGCGGCCTCCTCTCTACCTGTGTCATGGTTGGGCGCGTTCACCGACGCATAACATTGGACAAAATAGGTGGCTTGAAAGGGTGGAAAAGAGGCTCCGACAGCACAGGCGGATGGGGTGTGGCGACGAAAAGCAGTACGCCTTTCTGGACTGTTTCTTTCTTTTCTTTCTATCTGGCACTGATGACAAATAAGGCACAGCATTTTGCCTGTGTGCGTCTCGGTTACCCTGTGCCTCTCAAGACCAGACAGCTGTCTCATTCCCTACCGTGTTTCTATATGCATGTAACTCTTCACATCTTGCGCAAGCCCTAAATCCAAGCGTGCAGTATGAC